>NW_003529843.1:6442-10450 GCF_000181795.1 Trichinella spiralis
AAGCTAGATTGTACGTTCATAAATTTTGCGTATTCATAAATAACCATTGTCCCAGTCTTTCCAAGCAATTATTATTACTTATCAACAGAAAATGGGTGTACAGTTATAAAGAAAAGAAACTTTATTGATTCGTACAAAATTATTTTTTTTCTTTTGAAATCCATCAATAATAGTTTTTCAGTTTTTGTATTTTATAAAAGTTTATTTATATTTGTTTAATGATCTGAAGGCACAGGTAAACATATCTAATGCGGAGAAAATTTTATGCTAATAATGATAATAATCATGCGTGTCTGTTAATTATTCAACTGTAATTTATAATAATTTAATTTTTTGTGGTATGATAAAGCGTTGATTCACATAAAATTGAAGTATATTTACAAAAGTTTAATAAACTATTTATTTTTTGAATGGCATTTTATTTATTATCTGTCTTTACTTTTGATGATAAATTTCAATTAAGTTCTTATTTATTTTTTTACATATTTATTGCAATAAAAAAATTTAGTAGTTAAGCAAACTCAGTTTCATTATTTTGAAATTAATCATTGGCATGTTTTATTGCATGTATTTATATCAGTAATATTCCAGAGTTGATCAGTAAAACATATGCAAATTTAAAGCTAGAGATTTTTATCAAAGCAACTAATAAATTATTAATTTGAATGTCACTGAATGGAACGTTCAAGTTTGCTAATTTGGTAAACAAAAATTTTGAAACTGTTAATAGTTCTATAATATTAATGCGCCAATTTGTTCTCAGAATATATCTGAAAACGCTTAATTGAAGAAAGTTTAATATTACTTTGTAAAAATTCAAAACTTTTCTGTCTTAATTTTGCTGTAGCATTTTACAAAATTGCATCTTTCACATGCATAAATTAAGATTATTCAATGTTAAAATTATTTTTTTAATAATATCCTTAAATTTGAAAATTTCCAAGGAAATTATTAATTGAAATTGATACATTTGTAATTTTAATTTGAAAATCATTTCAAACGATAAGTTTAATGTGTTTCGTTTATATTGAAATATTTTTTCAATTTATTGATTTTATTAATAATAAAAGGGAATATTTAATTTTATGCAATTTTGAATTTTCTGTTGTTTACAAATAAAATAAATGCTAACCAAAAAAACATTTTTGAATGAAAAATAGTTGTTAATTTAGTTGGATGAAATAATTATTATTATTAGAGACAAGTTTGCATAATTTGTGCAATAATAAAGTAGTCAGTATTGACAGGACAGATTCATCGGGATTTTCCTAGTCGATTAGTCAGCAAGCAGCTTTTGAATCGGCAAAGCCGATGGCCGGAAATCAGCGCTATTGCACGTGTAGCGTTGATGTAGCTGCTCACAAGGAGCGGCTAATTAACGAGAAGGTCGGTTAGCTGCTTTGTTAATGACCCCATCCAGGTGACCGTCGATGTTGACAAGGTACGTCAGCAATCAATAACAACAACTCCCATTAGAGAATCGACCTGTGCCTGTCACTACTACATCTACAATCGAAAAACCATGAATATTAAAATTATCATAAACAATATTTCAACTGATCAACCTATCAGTAATATTGTACGAAATTGTATTGTTTAAAAAATATTTTTTTTTAATTTTACCATATCAAAAATAAATATACAATATATTTCAATAATTATTAATCTGAATAAAATTAATAGTTCACTGTGATTGTGAAATAAAGCCTGACTTAGGCTGTTATGCTGTTATTAGGCTAATTATATTAGTCTGTTATACTGCTGCTGCATATCATTTTTTAATATTTGTAATTTCTTTTGTTAAATATTTAGCATATTTTATTGAATTTATCCGGTTATTCATGCGTTAAAAATTTAAATTTTGATCAAAATTTAAAAAATAATCTTCTGCAGTCAACACCACTAACTTATTTATAGTCGAATATCAGTTGTGAAAAATGCAAGATGAAAAAGAAATAATGTTTAATGTTTTTATCTTTACACATATCACAGTATGATTATTATTATTATTGTTGTTGTTGAGGTTAATTATTAATTTTTATAAATAAATATTTACATTTTTAAAATGTGTTTCTGTCTGTTCTTGATTCATTATTTTGCAGCTTGATATTTTCACCCGTGTAAAACGAACGCATGTTGGTTGATGTTGTATGGCATAGTTGAAATAAATGATCCAGTATGGTAACATTTTAATGATTTTAAAACTAATGTGAAAGTAAAACGGACAAAATTGCGCGTAAATTTGTTTGTAGAAGAGAAAAACAAAGATGAAATTAATTCACTTCGGATGAAGTAAGACTGGAGAGAAGCAAGCTTTCAGACGGTGTGCTTACGATAGCTTCGGCGCAGGCGGCGTCGATGTCCAAGAACATCACATCGGTGTCTGCAAGTTGGACATCGACCGTGCTGAATGTCGAAGTGTTTTCGTTCCAAGAATGGTCATTCAACGGCTGACAGTTGGTTGCTTGCTTGAAAGCTGTTGGAGATGAGTTTAGCAGAACCGCCGGCGCCGGCAGTGGAGCGGTATCCAGCACGTTGCAGTCTTGCACTTGGGCAGGGTCGAGTAGGAAGTCGCCACTGCCAACCGTCGGAAGGGATATCAGACTGGCGCAAGGGGACATTAGAAGACTGTTTGCTGAGTTGACGTTGCCCCACCATTCTGGAGTTGGGATGCGCAACGGCAGGTCGACCAAATCCGCGTCGACCAGGGTTCGCCTTTCCCGACCAGGGTCGGAATAATCTTGCAGTGGTTCCCAGTCATAGTTGACTGAGGTTCCGTTGGGGTCTGTTTCGTCGGCGTCGAAAAGCTGTGCCCCCAGTGGACAATAATCACCACCGTCTGATTGTTTTTTGAAAACATGGTCATCAAAATCCAAAAATGGTGAATCCTGATCGCTGAATTCACAAAGCTGTTGATCAAGATTGTCGAAACGATCACAAATGGCCGCCACAGCTGCTGCCTCTTCCATGCTCGAATCGTACTCAGATTGGTCGAAAACGGAAGTGGGCCGACGACCGGACAAATTTGGGCCCATTGGATGAACTGAATCCTTGCTGGAATGCTGTTGTTGCTGCGAAGATTGTAAAAATTTTCTGATCGCCGGATTCACCTGAGGTCGAATTAAATCAGGCTGTGACAGTTTGCGACTGGAAAATTCACCAAAATTTCTTTGTCTCAAACAATAGGAATCTTTCCTGCAACACAAATTTCATTTTTGTTTCAGTCTATTTATTCATTTCATTTTGTATTTTACAATTATATACGCCACATGCAAAATGCATAATACAACAATTTTTAAAAAGCTTAACAATTAATTTAACCGCATTGGCATAAAAATAGCCATGTGTTCAACATTAATTTTTATTGCACTATTTTTTATCAACAGTTAAACCATCATGCAATGAAAACTTGGCTAAAATTTTTTGCACAAGAACTTTATGCTGTATTTTAGTATCATTTTCATCGTCGATCATCTTTATAAATAAATGCATGCTTACACATGCATGCATGTATCAGTTATGCATATCAATCGAAAAATAATTTTATTTTCAAAATTATTCATCTTCACACTTTATAAAGTACGTTAAAATATGTTAACCAATTATTTTTATGTACATATATATTATATTCAACGTGTTCAGGATGACTATTTTTATTGGTTCAATAATGCTGTTGATCAAAGTACATTTTACTACACATTAGCTATTTATGATGTAAAACATACGTATGAAACTCTAAAATATGCAGTCTTGTTGGTTTATCCTTTTTGCAAAAATAAAAAATCCTTCAATTCATTTTGCTGTTGCTTATTCTATCAGAACAAATGCAAAATGAACAATAACAAAACGAATGCAACATTATGACTTCAAATTGAATAAGCATATACATTTTATTATTCATCTTTATTTGTTTCCTTTTCCATGTTTTTAAAAGTATTTCCATTAAGAAATTATCAGATTATTTTTTTCATGGCATCCTAATCCTTTAATTTATTACACAAACTATTT
>NW_003529844.1:0-5638 GCF_000181795.1 Trichinella spiralis
GAGTTTCTTGCTCCGTGATTTCGCAGAGGACGCCATGGTATCCACTATCCATAGGTCGCTGGTTCGACTCCGGCTCGGAGGACCAATGTTAGAGTCAGACTAGCGACAGTAATCTGACGTTCAGGTATGAATAGACCAGACGTTCGTTCGTCCGGCCAATAAGTAAGTGGACTGTATAATAAAGAGTGGATTAGGTGTATCTTCCACGGCGTGGGCAGCGATCGGGGTCCAAAAACTCTCGTCGATGGCGATCTCCTTCGCGGACGTCTTCCGGTTCCCTAACTCCGCTAACACTGTACGTTGCGACTGCACGCTCGAAGTGTACGAATACCCGAGCTACTACCGTTGTTCCTAACGGTAAGTCGAATGCCCTTCAATAAGGTACGCACGAGTCTCTCGCTCGATCGTCCTTCCTTGCACTTCGACTCGGTTCGTCCACACTTCCCAATTCGACTCTTCGGAATACGGCAATACTGCAACCAGTACTGCAAACCACGTATTCTAGGCCGACTTCTCGCAACCAGCGCGTCCTCTTGTACAACTATCGTACCACTGACGCATACACACACAGACGTATCTCTTCTCTCTCTCTCTGTGTATCAGTATCTCTAGCGCGGCGCGCTTTCTAGCCCTACATATAGGGCCAGGGTCGGCGGCCCCGCGTTCGACCCAAACGCGAACCACCAATAGGCAGCTCGCTCGCGGCGGGAGTGCTCGCTATCTCCGGCGCCGATCTAAGGCCTTGTCAGTCTTCAATTATGTTGTCCTGGTTCGGATCTCTTGATCCTGCGCTAATCCCTTAATAGTCACGTCATGATGGCCATTTCCACGCCCTTTGATCTGACTGCCGTCGCCGCTATGGCGCACTCGCCATTGTCTCGCGAACGACGATAGATCGAGGCGCAGCAGGGGGTCTCTCTGACCCCGACTCAGAGCCGCCAGACGCCCAGATAGCGATCTGGCCGGCGATGCGCGGGTATTGTTCTTGGCCTACCCGCGACTTCTGGGCACCAGCCCTTGGCCAGGTCACACCGACTAGGTCGGTGTTGTTCCGTCCGGAACATCCTCCCCCCCGGATGGGAGAGTCACTCTCCCATCACTAACCTCGCCCGGTTTTCCGGGAGGGCATCTGGACATCCCGTCAACTTCCTCGCGAACGTTGGACGGTTCCGCCACTACTCCCGGCTTGCGATGCATCCGCCGACGGTCCTCCTTGTGATTCCACGTCGGAGCGTTCGTCCATGGTCCGCCTTCCTTGTGGCTTCGCTTCCAATGTAGTAGCCGTGTGCCGTGGTGATGCTTCGCTCTCCAATGACGCCACCATGTGGCCATCAACCGCTGATGGCAGCACCAATCCATCTCCCGATGTGGGTGTCTTCGTGTACATAGGCCGGTCGTTGCGTGACGGCAACCCGGCCTTCTGTGCTTCGGCTGCCCGCAGCCTCGATCCTCGCGCCTCATGCGCTCCGTTGGTATCCAACCGCGTTGCTCGATCGCGTTTAACGATCGACGTACCTCGGTGGGCAGCGTTCCCCAGTGCCGGTGGCAGATTCGGGTCTCTGTCCACATGTGCCTCCCTGGAGGCCCTGCCGGGTGACCCGTGGGCCCCGGCGCGTCCGGATTCTGATCTCTTACCAGCGGTTTCCGAGTTACTTCAGTCCGGTGCGGTTCCCCTTCAGTCCGCTCAGCGTCCCCGTGTTTGCCCTTTGCCGACGGGTGCCTGCCAGCGAAGCGCGGACGGTGCACGCTGGTTTGCCACGCCCCCGCTGCATTCCCTTTGATCGTTGAATGCCTGGGGTCAGCGGCGTCGTCCATCGTCGACGCCAATTCTGACTGTCTTGATGGGCTGTGGCCCACTTGCGACAACCGTGTGGTCCGTCCTGAGTCCTGAAAACCGCGCCGCCGAGCTTGTAGTGGCTCGGCTGGCCATCCGGGTCCTTGCAGCCAGGGTTTCCCGGTTATCCACTTCTTCAAGCCTCGCTCCCCAGCGAGCTGTCGACTGGTCCGTTGGACGACGTTATGGAGGCCTCGTTGCCCTGAGTGTTGCGGGAGACTGACCTGACTCTTCTCTGCACTAGACGTCGAGGTCTCCTCGCGCTTCTCCATGGCCTCCTTGTTCCCTTCTGGAACGTCTTCTTCCGGGATGATCTCCACTGCCTCGATCTCCCCAGTTTTCCGCAACGCCACATCGGCGGATTTCCCAGAATTCGTCAGGAAGGTTTCCACTTCCGCAGTCCACCTGGGGCTTGCTCTCCCACGAACTACCCAGCCGAATAGCGCCTCCAACGCTACTGGACCGCCGGTCGCCCTGCTCCTCATACGACCGGTGACGAAGCCAAAGTAGTAGTCGACCTCTATCCGCACGTCGACTCCTATGGGCGGCCATTGCCGCCGCTTCATCTTGGTGACAGCCGCCTCCTGCGACTTGTCCGATATGTCCATCTCCCCCTGTCGGACCTTCTCGCGGATCCGCTGGATGGCAAACGCTCCCATGCGGCGACTTGCCACCGGCTGGCCCAAACTGCCAACGGCCCCCGACCGGACGTCAACTTTCCATAGTCCACGCTCCCGATCCACGCAGCCTCCGACCTTGCCAACACGGAGATTTCCATACGATCCGTCGAGCTCCAACCTCTTCGACGCTACGGCTCCATCCGCGGTGGGGTCTCTGGCCGGCGCTATTCTTGACGACCCAACCTCCCCGAACTTCCGCAGGGGGCTGTCATCCGAATCTTCGCCTTTCGACAAGACTTTGGCCTCGATGGATCGTCTTCGGGCGGCTCTCCCGCACGTGATCCACCCAAGGCGGGTCTCCACGGCCACTGACCCACCGATCGCTCTTCGAATGCGACCGGTCACGAGCTCGTAATAGTAGTCGATGCCGACCAATACATCGACCATGAGCGGCGTTCCTTGTCGCTGTCCACCCTCGGGTACGGTCCTTGCCGGTGTCCCGTCCGGGGACTCCGCCGGCCCTGATTTACCGTAGACCCGAGGAATTGCAAGCGCCTTCACCATGGTGCTTGCGTCCGGTCGGCCTGAGCTTCCAACCGCTCCAAGCCGAAATTCCACTCTACGCCATCGGCGCTCCGGCCCTCCACGACCTCCGAGAGTTGTGAGGCGACAACGTTCATGGGGCCCAGTGAGTCCGAGAGCTTTCGCCACGTCCTTCCGGATGAAGGAGATTGCGGCCCCGGTGTCCAGCAGGCAATTCACCACCACGTGGTTTCCGTTTGGCCCATAAGCGCAAGCACGGGCGGTCTGGAGTCCTTTCCCGGAGGTGCTTCGCACGACCAAAAGACCCTGGTGGGTGCGGTCAGACTCTGAAGACCCTGTCGATTCCCTCGTCGAGGGCGGATGAAGGAGCCGATGATGCGCCTGGCGACATCCGTCCACTCCACAGGGTCGACTTCCTCGGCATCCTTTCGCCATATGCCCGGTCTCCAGACATCGAAAGCAGACTTCCTTGGTTCGCGCCATGTCTCTCCTCCTGGACAGGTCCGCCTTCAGGAACTTCTCACACTCTTCCGCCTTATGCTCCCCACCACAGAACGGGCAGCCCTTGGCGGCGACCACTGCCAACGCCGCCGCAGTTGATCTGATGCGATCCCCATATCTCTGTTCAGGACGCGACGGTTTCGACGAGGGCGTCCGTTGTTCCGACTTCGCTGCAGGTGTTTTCGCTTCTCCATTCGACTTGGCGAGCAGATTCGCCTGCCATTGAGCGAATTCCAAAAACTTCTGCAGGTTGTCCTCTTCTTCGGCTGCATCCGGTCCGATGTTGGTGTCCCAGGCCCTTATCAACGCCGGGGGAAATTTGTCCAGCAACATCGGCATCAGGACCTCGCTTGCGGGGAGACGGCCGGCGAATGGATCTCTATCCAGAGCAGTGAGACAACGCAGATGTTTAGTCACTTCGTCCACCAGGGACTGGATGCCCCGCGCCGATATCTCGCGGCACGCTGGCTCCCTCCATAGGGCAGCCAAATGCTCGCGTATCACTTGTCTCGGTCGACCGAAACGCTTCTTCAAAATGTCCACGGCCTGGGGGTAGTTCTCTGGAGTGAGCGGGATGCCTTCAATGGCGTTCCTCGCCGTCCCTTCGGTGTTGGACAACAAGTAGGTGAACTTGGTGGCGTTGTCCAAGTCATTCCGTTTGTGTACGTTGGCCTCGAACTGGGCCCAAAAGGAAGGGAATTCCAACACCTTCCCCGTAAACTTCGGGAGAGTCACCTCCGGCAACCTCCCATTGCTGGACCGAACCGCCGGCATGCCCGCGCTAACATTGCCGCTACCGATGGGGCCTTCTCCGCGCGCCTCAACCATCCTTGCGCGTGCACGAGCCTTTCCCTCACGGTAGTTCTGGCGACATAACGCCCAGGCAACTATCGCGGCTTGCCGCTCTTCACCTTCCAGGTCCAGCTCCACTTCGGTTTGGAGCGCGTCTGCGGCCCGGAACGACTCCTCCATTAACGAGACCTGCTCTTCTACCTCAAAGACATCGGCGGAACTGATGCACAACTCATCCAGTTCTGCCAACAGTCGGTTCAGCCGATCTTTGAGGGCCACGAGTTTCTTGCTCCGTGATTTCGCAGAGGACGCCATGGTATCCACTATCCGTAGGTTGCTGGTTTTCGATTGATCCGGCTCGGAGGACCAATGTTAGAGTCAGACTAGCGACAGTAATCTGACGTTCAGGTATGAATAGACCAGACGTTCGTTCGTCCGGCCAATAAGTAAGTGGACTGTATAATAAAGAGTGGATTAGGTGTATCTTCCACGGCGTGGGCAGCGATCGGGGTCCAAAAACTCTCGTCGATGGCGATCTCCTTCGCGGACGTCTTCCGGTTCCCTAACTCCGCTAACACTGTACGTTGCGACTGCACGCTCGAAGTGTACGAATACCCGAGCTACTACCGTTGTTCCTAACGGTAAGTCGAATGCCCTTCAATAAGGTACGCACGAGTCTCTCGCTCGATCGTCCTTCCTTGCACTTCGACTCGGTTCGTCCACACTTCCCAATTCGACTCTTCGGAATACGGCAATACTGCAACCAGTACTGCAAACCACGTATTCTATGCCGACTTCTCGCAACCAGCGCGTCCTCTTGTACAACTATCGTACCACTGACGCATACACACACAGACGTATCTCTTCTCTCTCTCTCTGTGTATCAGTATCTCTAGCGCGGCGCGCTTTCTAGCCCTATATATAGGGCCAGGGTCGGCGGCCCCGCGTTCGACCCAAACGCGAACCACCAATAGGCAGCTCGCTCGAGGCGGGAGTGCTCGCTATCTCCGGCGCCGATCTAAGGCCTTGTCAGTCTTCAATTATGTTGTCCTGGTTCGGATCTCTTGATCCTGCGCTAATCCCTTAATAGTCACGTCATGATGGCCATTTCCACGCCCTTTGATCTGACTGCCGTCGCCGCTATGGCGCACTCGCCATTGTCTCGCGAACGACGATAGATCGAGGCGCAGCAGGGGGGTCTCTCTGACCCCGACTCAGAGCCGCCAGACGCCCAGATAGCGATCTGGCCGGCGATGCGCGGGTATTGTTCTTGGCCTACCCGCGACTTCTGGGCACCAGCCCTTGGCCAGGTCACACCGACTAGGTCGGTGTTGTTCCGTCCGGAACA
>NW_003529845.1:0-3407 GCF_000181795.1 Trichinella spiralis
GCAGCAAAATAGATTGAATAACTGTGACAGTAAAAAAGAAAAGCATGTTTAAATATAGTTTTTAATAATGACCGATATGTGGTGGGCAATAATTTTATATTATTTATTCATATATTTTTCACTATTTGAGTATATTAATATTTATCAATTTATCTTTTCTAGAAATGTATGCATAAAAACAATACAACAGGACCTTGCCCATTTACTGCCCCTCAGCTTTGAGTTACCCAATTTCTCGCACCGTGATTGGTTCGACTTTGTTCAGCTGATGCTACTTCCGTTTCAGCTATATTCTCATTTTAATTGATTCGCTCGGTTTTATATTGCCGTAGTCAGTTGTCAATTATGGCTCATTTTAAAAATATTAACTTTTTGCAAAAATCTTTTTTGTCAGTCAACTTTAGTTTTTTATATTTTAAAATAAGTAATTAAAGTTAATAATTAGTTGAATAATTTTCTTTAAATTAGTATATTTGAATGAAATTAATATTAGCTATGACTGCAAATCAGTTTAATAAATTATTCAGAAGTGTCGCAGAAAGTACAAAACAAGAATAAACTATTGAAAATGTCTCATTCTGTGTAAAACGTCAGATAGCAGAATGCAAACGACGAGCCGCTTAATGATTGTATATAAACCATTGAGTGTAAGTATTTAATTAGTAGATTCAGTCAAATTTTGTGCCCATGAATTTACAGCTTACTCGAACTCGACTCTTAGGCACGGAAAGAGAATAAAATTTATGGGAAACACATTGCATAATATTAGCATTTGCTTCATCAAATAGCTTTTGATTAATAATACGGCTAATATTTTACGGAAAATGATAATTGTTGAATTATGATATGAAATTTAGATTTAAAAAGTCAGCAATCTGCAAATTATTATCAAAGCAACGCAGTATCTAAGGCAGTTGATTGATAAAGTCGATCATTTTCAGCAGTAATTAGCAAAACAAAGAGGAAACTTTTCACACGTGCTAGGTGTAAATTTCAAAATTTTCAAAAAAAGAGCATCACATTTGTTGTTTTTACATAAATTTTAAGAATCACAAAATTTCAGAAATAAATTTAATCTTCAGAGTCATATTTTTGATAAATTATAAAACTTGTTTCAGCGTAGAAACGTTCTAACAGTTCATTACAGTACATCATCATGATGTATTACCATAGTGCAAAACAGGCATTATTTGTAATGGTTAATTTTGAAATTTCACGACATGCACAGTTTAAATATATGTGTTATATGTTGTGCATATAAATGTGTGTGTGTGTGTGTGTGTTATATGCTTGCACAAGTATGATCCAAAATATGAAATTTTTCTCACGGTCAAAGCACATTCTATGTATAAAATTTAATGTTTACGAAAAAGGAAAATGATGCAACAAATGCAACTTTTTATAAACTGAACATATTGAATTTGGGTATCAAATGCTGTAAATATCTTTTTCTCATAAATTTTCCGTGATTAGATAGACATGGAATTAATTATTAGTGAACGTAAATTTATTTTTATTCTAATTTTGAATGTCAGTTTTATTGAGCAGTTTTTTTTTAATTTCAAGATTAAAATGTATATTATGCATCGAGTGTGTCATTGATGTGTTTTTCCAACTGTCGATAATGACTTCCTACTATGTACAGAATAAAAAGTGACATTGAAATGTAGATAATGACGAAGTTCACGACTGCAGTTTATGTAAATTAGATGAACAAAAAAAAAGTAGAAAAAATATTGAACAACTCATGAGGATGAAATTTAAAAAAGGCCTATTGTTAAAAGTAAACTGTTAATTAAATGTTAAAAAGTGGCATTTTTTCTTCGGCTAGCATTGTCGTGGAAAATAATTTGAACGCTAATGCTTTACTGTTGGGGATGGTTTTCAAAGCTGATTGTTTACCCAGTTAGCAAAAGATGCATTCTTGATTGTAGAACATCGACAACAACAACAACAACCAAGGTGGACAATTTTGTTTACCAGTCAGTCACTTGGTGATACTGGCAAACTTTCACATTGTGAATAAACAGTTTGCATTTAGTTTTAATGTCATTCATTCATTGGGATGTTTGCCGCTGAGCGAGAAAGTATTCTTCACGAAGGTTATTTATATTTAAAAGAAAAAATTTTCCTTTCGAAAGTGAGTAAAATTTCTATTTTTCAAAATATTCTCTTGCATCCTGGTGTTGTTGTTGTTCATATAATTTTGCATATTATATCCCAGAGATGGAATAAAGTTTATGTAGTGCTTTGTGGGAAAAGTTGCAACGGCAATGACAGACTGGAAATATACCACAATGAAGATGATGTTCAGCTCGGTAAAATGATTTGCCTGATTCCACTTGCAGAATGCGTAGCCATCCAGTTGACAAAAAGCGATGAAAAATTCGCACCATCCATTCTTACTGTTTATTTAATAAAGAATAAACTGGAATTTACCTGCACTCATGATGGAAATTTAGAAGTAGGCTGTTTTGTTTTTCGTTGAATTTTTAATTTTATCATTATTGTGATACAATTAACTGCGAGTAAAATTATAAAATGAAATCAAAAAAAATTTATCTTTTTTTTCCAATTCCAGTACTGGAGAAACACCATGTGCTATGTAGCATTTAAAGATGCAAATTTGGACAATTCACTTCTTGTCAATCAAAATATACTGAAAAGTGAAAAATATGGATTCATGAAAGAAATTTTGCAAGGTAAAAAAAAGAAAAATCACCAATTAATCCATTTCAGCAGTTGTATTTTGAACAAAAAAAACACGCGTAACTTGATTTTATTTTTTCAACAGTTTACCGTATGCCATTTCAAAGGGTTTTTTTCATTTCTCCAATTTCTTCCTTGAAAAAATAAAAAAGTCAATAAAATTGATGTTTTTAAGCTTTGAATGGAAAAGAAGCTTTCCAAGTGCAATTGTGCCATTCGACGAGTTCAAATCATCAACCGGGAAAATATTTGTTGTTTGTCGAAAATGATTCGCTCTGTCTCTTTTTGCAAGAAATGACCATTCATTTACAATTATTTCCATGCAAACAGTTCGCGTGGTAAGATCAAAAAGAGATTATAAATTTGCATTAATTTATAATCAGAATGATTTCGATCGCAGGTTAGCCGATGGAGAGTGTTGTTTTGCTTTTCAACTACAAAATGGACATATCTTCGAGCTGAGCAGCGACAAGTCGGAAAAAATCGTGAACAAAATTCAAACTTGGTTCTCTCTAGTCGCCATTGATGGCAGTTCTGCAAAATTGTTGCTACAAATGGCGTACAAGTGTTTCTACAAGCTGACTCCACTCTTGCCCACTTTCCATCGACTACAGCATCAAACACCGACTGGCAACAGGCGAAAATGCGAAATTGAAAAAAACAGTGGCACAGACGAACCGCCCGGGTTATGGTTCACA
>NW_003529846.1:0-2071 GCF_000181795.1 Trichinella spiralis
AGAAGAGAGTTTAAAATGTTTTTATCTATTGCTTTTTGGAATTAGAATTATAATTTGACTGTAAATGCACTGCAGCCATTCTATTTTTGATTAATGTTTATGAAAGAAATTATTTATTATTTGATTTGCATAATACTCAAATAAGCCTGCAGTAAAAGTAATGTCGCCCATTTATTTGCTTGATTGATTTGCTATTTTATTTAATCCGCTGGATTAATAGCATTCTGTTAAAAAATTTTTTCTTTCAAACTTGCCGGATCTTCTTTTTATAAAGTGGGAGTGTAAGTTTTTTATTTATAACGGATCCAAAAACAAATTAATGTGGTTTTAATTCAATTTCAATCAGTGGAATCAAGAACGGGGGAATAATACAATAGCTGAAATAGCGGTTCGGAAACGTTTGCAAAGCTAACTTTTTTGCTTCTCTTCCCTCTTCACTCTTATTTATATATGTTGGTTGACTTCATTCCGTGTTTGATGGCTCAAATTTCCGAGGAAAATCCAATTAAAATGGATTGTTTGTACAACCGTTTAATCTGTGTGGCTCCTGTGATTGGAACAGCCGCGCTGTCAGTAACATTTCAGTTTTGACAAGTTGTCAGTAACTGATCCCCGAAGTTGACAGGTATACAGCGTGAACGCTGACCCTTTGACCGTTCCATTGCCATTCCATTGTCTACCGTCAAGAAAAACAAGGCTGTCATCTTACATTGCGTCACCATTGTCTGGTTGCAGTAAACAGTATTTTGGTCGTAGGAAGTTTAAAAATTTTTAAATTTCAATAAATTTAATTATTAATAAATAAAATTATTAAAAAATTTCATTTTTATTGTCTCCATTCAATTCTGTTTTCTCAGATATTTTAAAAAATAAATACATTAATTAATTAAAAATAAAATCGGGAAAGTTTTCAGATTGTGGTTGAAAAATTTTAAAACGGTATGATATAATAAATTGTTTCACTTTTTAATGCATTTGTTTATTGTTGTTTAAGAGAAGATTTTTGTTATTAATTTTTATTTTACATTAATTTAAGATTAATTTGCATTCGTCTGCTCCGTTAAATGAAGAAGGTTTGATGAATCGCAAACTTCCAGAAGAACTAATACTCAGGTTAGTTTGTCTGTTTTTGATTGGTTGAAAAATTTTACAGTAATTGTTTCATTTCAGGATCTTTTCCTATTTGGATATTGTTAGTTTGTGTCGATGTGCTCAAGTTTGTCGTACGTGGAACATTTTAGCTTTGGACGGAAGCAATTGGCAGAATGTTGATTTATTTCAATTCCAAAAAGATATTAAGGTAACGAATGATTGAAAAAAAATAATTTAAACAATTTTCAAATTCATTATTTGAAAGTTGCTTTTAAAATTTTCACTTTTATTGGAAAAAAAATGTATGATTATGTTGAAAAAATACGTGTAATAATTTAAAAAAAAAATATATATATATAAACGCAACTGCATGAAGAAATTAGTGAAGTGAGTCGAAAGAGCCACGTAACTTCCTGAAACAGTTAATTTACTTGTTTAAGGCGGAAGTTGATTACTTTTATTTAAATTTGTGTTTTTATTTGTTATTGAAGTGAGGCGATGTGTATTGTTTAAATGAAATTAATTTTCCATTTAACATTAACTTAACTAACACAGTAACTGTACTTATGAAATGATTCATTTCTACATCTACTAATTGTACTGTAGACAGGGTCGAAGAAAACATTAAGTCAAACGGTAATTTTGTTCTTTTTTAATTACTCCCAACATTTACATCAATAAATAATTTGATTTTTTGTTTACTCACATTTTAGAAAAACAGCAGTAAAGTTGTCAATTTTAATTTTGTGACAGTCAAACAAATAGTTGTTTCAGCTAACTGTACACTTGGAAGGGATGTTTCTAATACCAACTGAATGTAGTGTTTTGTTTTTATTTTATTTTATTTTTTATCCACTACTCATGATTGTTAAAAGTTTCACAGTGAACAAAAGAATAAAAAATAATTATTGAAGCAGTGCTCATTCAGAATGGTTGAAAATTAGGTACGCCTGTTTGACTACAGGTAATTGGTGATGGA
>NW_003529847.1:0-1656 GCF_000181795.1 Trichinella spiralis
CACAACTGCACTCCACACTCGTCCGCTCGATAACTCCGTGATGGTCTCCGCCGCTTCTATATATAGAAGTATTCCGCCGCAGGGGGGCACCGGGGTGGGTCAACTGAAATTCGATCCCTCCATTGTCCTGCTGACACTACCCCGGCTTGCGGCTTTTCTATAAATCAGCGGGTTATTACGCGGCGGCTTTGATCCGCTGCCCCAACGGACCATCAGTGACCGGCGGTGACCGAACGCCACGCTGAACGCCGGCTGGTTAAGCACCGGCTCGTCGGGTCATGCGGGTTGGTCGCCAGAAGCCGACCGCGGTTCTCGCTGGCGGTATCATTTGAACTGGCGGGAAGGGAGGGTTTATTGCCGCGGTTCGGCGTCTGCCTCAGCTGGACCTGCAATTAGCAACGCCGTCGTGCAGCAATAGATGTTACATATGTATTAATAAGGCGTTTCTCAACAATTTCATCCTCGCAGAACCCTAAATGTATTTTTTTTTGTCTCACGGAGCTCCTGCATAATTTTTCAAATCTTTTTTTCTTTTTAAACACTTTTTTCACACAATTTGACAATCAGCCGACCCTGGCCCTATATATAGGGCTAGAAAGCGCGCCGCGCGATATAAGCGTCAGTTGGACGATTGTTGTACAAGAGGACGAGTTGGTTGCGAGAAGTTGGCTTAGAATACGTGGTATGCAGTACTTGTTTTCAGTATTGCCGGTATTCCGAAGACACGAGTTGGGATGTGCGGACGAACCGAGTCGAAGTGCAACAGAAGGACGATCGAGCGAGGGTCTCGTACGTATCGTATTGAAAGGCATTCGAATTACTGTTAGGGACAACAGTAGTAGCTCGGGTATTCGTACACTTCGAGCGTTTAGTCGCAACGTATAGTGTCAGCGGAGTCAGGGAACCGGAAGACGTCCGTGAAGGAGACCATCATCGTCAAGAGTTTTGGAGACCCTAATCGCAGTCCACGCCGTGGAAGATACACCTGATCCACCCTAATTATACAGTCCACTTACGTTTGGCCGGACGAACGAACGTCTGGTCAATTTGTACCTGAAAGTTAGATTACTGTTGCGATTCTGACTCTAACATTGGTCCTCCGAGTCGGATCAATCGAAAACCAGCGATCTATAGATAGTAAATACCATGGCATCATCTGCGAAATCACGGAGCAAGAAACCCGTGGCCCTCAAGGATCGGCTGAACCGATTGTTGGCAGAACTGGATGAGTTGTGCATCACATCCGCCGATGTCTTTGAGGTGGAGGAGCAGGTCTTCTTAATGGAGGAGTCGTTCCGGGCCGCAGACGCACTCCAAACAGAAGTGGAGCTGGATCTGGAAGGCGAAGAGCGGCAAGCCGCGATAGATGACTGGGCGTTATGTCGCCAGAACTACCGTGAGGGAAAGACTCGAGCACGCGCAAGGATGGTTGAGGCGCGCGGAGAAGGTCCCATCGGTAGCTGCAATGTTAGCGCGGGCATGCCTGCGGTCCGGTCCAGCAATGGGAGGTTGCCGGAGGTGACTCTCCATAAGTTTACGGGGAAGGCGTTGGAATTCCCTTCCTTTTGGGCCCAGTTCGAGGCAAATGTGCACAAACGGAGTGACCTGGACAACGCCACCAAATTCACCTACTTGTTGTCCAACACAGAAGGGACG
>NW_003529848.1:0-1357 GCF_000181795.1 Trichinella spiralis
AAGTCATTTTACGATTATACAATAAAGTGTGCTGCAACTAAAGGGCATGTAAATTTTTAATAACCCGCACTCTGTGATTGTCTGAGAAATTGATGAATTTTCCGGTTGGAGCATTTGAAATTATAGAAGAAAATGACTTGCATATTGCACGAAAATAGCTTTCTAATGTATTAATTATGGATAATTCATATCTCTGAATTGTAATAAATCAAAAATATTCAATGAAAAAAGATTTTAATTTGAAAGCTTCTGTAGTTTAAATGAAAATCAGGAACAAATCTATATAAAATAACTTCCTTTCAATGGGTGAAAAAATTCATAGTTTTGATGTAAAAATTAATGACACCATTCGATATTCCCATTTGTTTCATTTATATTCTTAGTCCCTTTTTATTTCAACTTTGTTATAATCGTATTTTAAGTTTACCTTCTTCGTATATCTCAACAAGTACCCAATCAGAAGCTGTCGGTATAATTTTATAACAGTTAGAGAATAATTCTCTACCGATATAAATTAGTTGCCTTAATTTTTGGAATAAAAAGTTTTGCTCGAAAATTGCAAAATTTCATGGGCTATAGACTTGGTTGTTTTTACGAAAATCGGCGAAAAATGTGTTATCAAAATTTGGACTTTTCTTGATCGTTATACTTTTATATTGATAAAATATTGTGTTTTCTAGAATTTCAAAAGAAACTACCCAGCACTTGTGGAATAAATGGCCTCTAGAGTTGTTTGCTGCCTATCTTAATACATAGAGAATTTGCCCATCAGAATCTCTCTTTCAACCGAAGCAGAGACTGCCAATCTGTGCACATGAAACATTTTTGACAACGAATCTGTTGCATTTACACTAATTATTTCTTTTTTTTTACGATTAATAGAATTGAATTATTGAAATTGTTGCTGTTAGATAATCATTAATTTCTGCGAATAAAAGCGTAAGCGTTGTAAGTGTTTACTTTGCTAAAAAGCAAACATTTCATGGAAGGCGGGCCAGATTACCATCTATTTCATGTATTCAGCTTCTGATTAATATCTGACGCATGCCTATTTGAATTTACTATCCCTAAGTAACAACGATGCAATGGTGATTTGCATAATTAGTACAATACGCTGTTCCCCAGGGTGAACAATCATTACAAATCATACGTAATTAAATAAATTCACAATTCATTTCAAACTATTGGGCTCTTCCACGGTATTTATTCGAATCTTCAAAGGTATCCAGCAGTTTGTACGGTGAAACGTATTCCATGCTTCTCAGAAACTACGGCTTATAGTAAAATCATTTTATGATTATTACAATAAATTGTGCGCCAATTAAAGGTATGTAAATTTTTAATAACACGCAATCTG
>NW_003529849.1:0-1218 GCF_000181795.1 Trichinella spiralis
GAGGCCATCACTTTTGAAAATACGTTGTTTGGCACGATCGAACATGTCTGCATAAGAACAGCACAATCTTATTCAAATAATGCATAATTTTACAAAATCACTCGTTACCTTTGATTTGCGAAATAGGAACATCTTTGGATACTTTGCAATGTACTGTGCTGAAGTGAACATAAAGCTGTGTACTGCTGTAGCAGTTGTGCTTGCAAATTGGACACCAGAAACCTTCCTTGATATCATCGCATTGCATTTTTTTACTGGCAAGAACAAACGTCAGCTACAGACTGACAAGCAAGCGTTTTGTGTTTTCACATCATCATAATATCAACAAGGGAAAATATGAATTTCTGAAATTGCGATCATTTCTTAAAACCCTATATATATATATGTTTGTGAGTGCGTGTATTCTGAAAGATTTTATGCAAATTAGTACAACTAATACAACAATAATTAACTTGCAAGCAATGTCAACGTTCGCAGCAAAACTTTACTTACTGTAGAACAGTAAGAACGTAACATGTATAATAATAGTGTGCAGTAATAATAAGTTGAAAAATTCAGTTAGAAGCAATTCTTTTGATATTGAATACTGAAACATTTAACGCTTTTAGGAATGATATTTCATTACACAACCATTGAAATAAATATATTTGTCGATAAGGTATACAAATTTTCAAATGCAGTCGAAAATGGAATGATTTTTTGATATTTTTTAAAACAAAATAAAACGTTCAGTATGATTTAACAAATAAATAACTAAAAATTTATTTTTATTATTTGATAGCAATTTCTCATTCGAAGAAGAATAAGGAATGCGCAGATTTCCATTTGAAGGATTAACATCATGAAAAAATTTATTTTGTGCTTGAAAAGTGCTTTTTTTTAAATAATTTTGAATTATATTTCAAAATTCATGCCCTGCGCAACACTTGCTACAAAATTCATAAGTCGCTACTATATTTTCATACTGTAAAAGTGGATGTGCGTTAGATTGCTCCGTTGTAGTCCCTGAAAATTCTTGATCGAAAGGAAATATTTATTATCATAGGAAAATTCATATAATCATATAACAATTGTTTTATTAATTTTCTCTCATGCATGCAATTACAGATACGGTATTATACAGTAAAAAATTGAACTTACTTATAATTTTAATCGTAAACCTTGGAAGTACAGAACTTTTGCTCCTAGCTTTTGTAAAAAAGCGGCGTAACTCGGGAA
>NW_003529849.1:3125-5612 GCF_000181795.1 Trichinella spiralis
AAGTCTGATAATTTTTAGACCGATTTAGAAGTCCAAAGGGTTTTGCAGAAAATTACCTTTTTAGTCATTGGGATTGGGACGACGGCGGCAAATTCTTTGCCGGCCCACATTCCAACCAGTTACACGACTGTCATCTGTCGGCAGTGCTCAGGTGGCATTTTCAGACTCCACGCGGAAGGCTTTCAAAGCAGTTAACGTTAATTTACAGAAAAGCGCCACTTTTGCGCCGTGCCGTTTGCGAACTTTTCCCGACAGTCGCGCTGGTCTGCCATTTGACAGCGGTGTGCTATCTTTTCCCGAAGTTGGCAGTCCAAGTAGTTTTAATTTAGCAGAATTTTTTCCCAACGACAACAGTTCACTCATCTCCGGTTTTTGTAAAAAGCTGTCTTCGTCATCGTTTGGCTTTCCACGAACTTTTCCCGGAATTGGTCGTGAACTGAAGCAGCCAACTGCTGCTGAACAGCCAGCAGGAAATGTTGGAAAAGTTGCAGATTTTTTCAAATCCAATATTAACGAACCCTTGATTAAAGTTCATCAACAACAGCATCAACAACAACAGCAACAACAGCAGCAGCAGCAGCAGCAGCGTTTTACGCCAATTTTGGGCGACAGATTCTTACCATTGTTGCAAATGAAGTCGAGTAATAAAATGGTCCCCAAAGCGAAACCCGCCTCTCCTTTGGGCGATTTGGTGAAACGGTCGAAATGCCACAGCGAAGGCAACAGTTATGCAAATAGCTTCAAACGGCCGGCCGATTCTGCATCGGATGAAGAGCGGCAGTCAAATATACCGGTGAAAGTGGAAAAGTTGGAAACGGTCGAATCGAACAACGGTGACGTTGATGACGGTGATTTGGGTGAAAATTTTTTCGGCGAATTTCAGCCGAGGGCGTTGGAAAAGCCGATCGAGAAGCCTTTGCGCCGGAACACCATTTCAAGCGGTAAAAGTGAACCCCACTGGGAAGGCGAAGACTACACAACGCGCTGCTTTTGCGGCATGACTCACAACGACGAGTTCATGGTCCAGTGCGACAAGTGCGAGGTGTGGCAGCACTGCGACTGCGTCGGTTTGGAAATGTCCCGCATACCGGAAAATTATCTCTGCGAGCTGTGCGATCCGAGGACGTTGCCTTTGAGTTTGGAAGAAGCGAAATTGATACAGATGAAGAAATTGAAGCAACGTGCTCGGAATCGAACTCGCAAAGGTAGCGGCGGCGGCGGGAGCTGGGGCTGTCGTGGGCGACCGAAAAGGGAAAACGACTCTGCCGAGCTCAGCTTGGACCAGTGGCTCGATTCCCTCACTGATACGCAGGGTGCGAAAAAGATACTGGACTTGCTGCCGTCTGAAAGTTTGTGCAAGGCGATGTTCGTGGCCGTTCAGACGCACGGTTTGGTCGCGTTGAAGAAGATTTCGTCCGGTCAACCGATTGCCGAATGCATCCTCAAGCCTCATTTGGCTCGGGATAAGCAGGATATTTTGGCCAACGGAGTGGTATCGTCGCCGTGGCTTTTGTTCCAAGATTTGAAAGTGAACGGCTCCACTGGGCCGGTTGATTTGTGCGTCGACGCTTCGGACACGGATTTTGCCCATTTACGTCGATCATGTCATCCCAATAGTCAAGTATGCGATGTTATGTTTTGGATTGGATTTTTCAATCATAATTATTATATAATTAATTTCACGCTTTTTATTTCAGATTCACACGGTTGTTCACAACGGACAACTGCGTTTTGTACTCGTTGCTGCGGCTGACATTTCTGAAATGGTTGAAATTACCATACCATTCGATTACGATTATACCAAGAGGTGCGTAATGTATATTTTTGAAATGCAATGTGTTTTTCTTTTCATTTTAAAATAAAGTTTTCTTAGTTGATAAAATTGTTTAAAAAAATTTCATTATTATATTTATTTATAATGGAAAATTCAAGTATAATCTTAATGCATATTTTCTTAGCGTATATATTTTTTTATTCTACATTTATAAATGAAAGTGTATTATTGAATGTGAAATTGTTGAATTGGATGGGTATTTTCAGTTCGGTTCCTGTTACGTGTAGCTGTTTTTCGATTCATCCGACTTTACGTTCAAAGCCTTGTCTGGTGGACGGTTTTAAAAAGCGTGCTGGCTCGAAAGGTAAACTCGCACAGCAGCATGTTAACGACAAAGAGGAAAATAAGGGCAAAGGGAAATTGAACCCAGCATCCGGTGGTGGCAAGGGTTGTGCAGCGGCAAAAGCCGGCGTGAAAAAGCCGACGCAACGTAAAGCGAAAAGGGAAAAATTGAAATTGCGTTGGCGTTTCGACACGAATCTGATTCGTCGAAACAATGTTGAAGAGAAAGACAAAAGCAGCGTCGACAGTACGACAACGGTGAAACATACGGGCGAAGGCAATGCCGACGTGGACGGTAGGGATGTTGTCGCAGGGGGTCGTGCTGCTGATGCGAAGCGTTGCCGACGATGAAACTGAACCGTGACGTCGTC
>NW_003529850.1:0-3461 GCF_000181795.1 Trichinella spiralis
AACCGATTTCTCCCTGCATCCCGCTATTCGGAATCACGTACATAAAAAGATCTTGTACACGCAAGCATAAACTGAAGCTGAGTTTTCTACATATGTCATAGAACAAAAAATCAAGCAGCATAACACAACCCGATCAGTTTATTGCTAAGCCATCTTCCTTCCATAAAATTCATACTGTAAAAAAAATCAGGTACAGACATACTTTTGAAATTCTTCTGTGGAAAATTGTTTAACTTTAATTATTATTTGTTTTTTTATTAATGTCGTTAATTGTTTTCAATTCAGGTTTTGTTAAATTATATTTCAATTTGAATTTTGTTTAATTTGTGTAAGAAATCTGTATTGGTGCGTAGCATAATTTTTAGTAATTCCACTTGTTGAAATTCATTTATTTGAGTATTCTTTGCAATTAGGGTCTGTCGACTTCTGAGATTTGAGCACCTTTTTGAGTTATTAATACGACTAGATTAGAAACAGTTGTAAAATTAATATGGTCCATCTGTTGAAGTATATTGCGAAGCTTTTCTGAAATTAGAAATAAAATATAAAGCGTTGCTATATCTGAACTACAGTTAATTATGAATAAAGATAAGCAAGTACTTGTAATTTTTTCAATGATAAAAATTAAATACTTACAATTCGAAATAGGAACTGATCATCGAGTTTGAAATATATTCATAATTTAGATATTTATTTGATGGTTTCTGAAATTTTATAGGAATCTGAGAATTACTTCAATTTTACCTTAAAATTTAGAAAGTAACGAGTTATACGCATCTACATATATATTTTTTATACGTGCAGTTTATGCTACTATTACTTGAAATCTGTATATTTTTTTATTTACTTATTTCTTAGATGTTTTATATTTAAATTCAAATGCAGTGAAAAGTTTTTCAGAAAATTACTTGAAATTTTTAATTATAGTAACACCGGAATTTATAGTTAAATTAATTGTTTTTTTTTCACAAATTTCATCGACCGTATTAATTGTTCATAATAAAATATGTTTATCGTTGCATGATTTTTATTTCTGTTTAAATTATTTGTTCTTCTAACGTGTTTTGTGTGAAATATATTTGCTGCATGTGATAGTTTTTTGTGTTTTATTACAAAGCAAGAAGAAACTTTTTTTACAAACTTAAATTATTTCATTCCACTGAATAAGCAATGAATACTGCATCAACAGCCCCCTATGTTAGATCATTTATACTGAACATGGTGGTCATAAACATCAATTGTAGAAACATAGAAAAATAATTATTAATATAATTTTCAAAACTAAGATATGTGAAAATCGCATCGAACGCGACAATGGGAGCTTCGCCAACTTTGCGAGGAAATGTTTGATTATCAGCAACAGCTTAGCGATGCTAACAAGAAGCATGATATCGATGTTTATTTTAATGTTTATATTTATGTTTATAGATAAATGCAACATTTTTCTGAAATGTTTACAGAAAATGAAAAGAATCTTCTCCAAAATTGATTTCAATTTTCTTATTATCTGCTTGCAATGGAAAGAGGCAAACAGGCAAACATGCAAAGGATTTCCAATGAAAAAGGTACATTTTAAGACGCTTTTTTATATAGAAAATTTAATGCATGAATTAGCGAACATAAAATCTATCACAGTATTGCGATATATTTAACAGAAAGTCAAAAAAAAATAAACTTTTTCAACGTTCTAACAGATTTGTAAAAAATTGATAAGAAACATGTTGTTGTTGAAAATTAGGAGATCATACCCCTAAAGCTATTTTTCATTTCTGTTCCAAACAGGTTGCAGGCAGTAAATTTCAGTTTTATTGCAGTGATATGTACATTTGAGTGTGACATGTTTAGTCGAATAGCTTTTAAACAGTATAAAATTGTATTTAATAGTTGTGCGATTTTCTGTTTTCGTGCGATCCGCACGATGGAGATAACACACTTTAAGCAAACATTCAGCAAGATAATTTTTAATCGAATTGTATATCAGATAAATTCCAAAGTATTTAAAAAACACTGTTTTTTTAAATAAATTTACTTGACAATAATTATTTGCTCATTTTAACTTGTTAATGTATGTTGCATTTTAATAGAACAGATGTGCATTTTTAAGCTTTTGATGAAGACATTACAGTTGAAAATGTACTTTTAAAATTATCGATGAAATAGTGTCATAAAAATAAAATGAAACTAGCATAATTTTTCATCAGTTTTTCATGTAGTACTGTGTAGTGTTGGCTTATTTGTAATAATAAACGATAATGTTTTACCGTAACCAGTTAATTAATGCTAAAATTGCAATACTATTGTTGTATCAAGAAAATGTGAAACAAGAAAAAATTAAACTAGGCGAAAGTGCTGTCACTTACTTTTCTATAAATGTCAAATATTGCTGATAAATTGATAAAATAAAGCTGTTTCGTGGGTGATATTTCACGTTGTTTTTGGCAATGTTACTTTGAAAATCAATTTTCACTGTGGAAACCTGAACATATATATGGGCCAGTGAAATATCGATGACAAGTTGTCCTTAAAATTTAAGTATTTATATACAAAAATTTAATTTTTGCATCACTGTACTTCATTATGCTTCTATCAAATTACAAGACGAACTATCAGTTTTATGTTGCAGTTTTATGCTTGGCATTGTGCACAGAAATTGCCAGTAGCGCGACAACGCTGGTCTGTGGAAAGGAAATATTCCAATATTTTGAATGCATGACCAGCGAGCTTTCACCAATGGTAAATAATAGTGAATCATCTGAAAAATTCAATACTTTAAGCAAAGATGTTGAACTGTGCTTCACAACGTAAAGTACATACTCATCCGTGTATGTTGCTTTTAAAAGTAATTACTTGTAGAAATGGATGCCAAAAGCCGGAAGCTATACTTCTTACAGAAAAAGAAAAATATACCGATGTCAATGATGATGATGATGATGACGACGCCGATGCAAATGATGATCTTGATGCTGATTTTGAAGAAGTAACCGTGACTAAAGTGGTTCTCAATCCAAAATTGTTTCCAGGAGTAAAAGAACGCACGCCTACTCCTGAAAACGACAAATGCATGGTTTCTGAAGACCAAGAAAGCAACATCATTATGAGTTGTATGAAGAAAACTATTCCTGATTTTATGTATCCAGATGATGACATGCTAATTGATGGTGACTTCTTTTTGCAATCTGTAAAAACACGTTTCAAAAGGTATACTTTTAAAATGTAATTTTGTTAAACTTCATTGTCTAAATTTAATAACTATGAATATTCAAAAAGCTGTATCAAATTGTGAAGTGATAAATTAAACAAATGATCATCAAAAATCAAAAATATTACATCAATTATATATATTGGTGTAATTTTGATCTGCTGTTCAATTGATTACAGATTTGCATAGATGTTTGGTGTTGCGAATAATGAATTTAAATAGAATTTATATAAAATTTTTTCAATTAACATAAATGGACTAT
>NW_003529851.1:0-1344 GCF_000181795.1 Trichinella spiralis
TTCATTGGATGTTTCTTTCTGAACTGATTCGAGGTATGCTTGCTAGAGATTGCATTTTTTTTGTTTATTAGTCTATATTCAAATTATATGATAAATTTCATCTTGCAACTTGCATTTTCACTAACTGTTCACAACCAATGATATGTACTTGCAAAATTGGGATTTTTAGTTAGTTAGTTTTTTTTTAATTTAATTGTAATCTCCATTCGATAAAAGGAAAAGAAA
The DNA here is from genome assembly GCF_000181795.1 of Trichinella spiralis. NCBI lineage: Eukaryota > Metazoa > Nematoda > Enoplea > Trichinellida > Trichinellidae > Trichinella > Trichinella spiralis. The sequence continues at coordinate 226 of NW_003529851.1, forward strand.
GTACAAATATTTGGATAATGTTTAAAAAAAAATAATTTACATTTAATTATTCATTTCTGCATTTCTTTTATTAGATGGATGGCATACGTTGTACGATGATTATTTTTGTGCTTAATTGAATTTCTGTGTTAAATTTTTAATAATTGTTTGTTGAAATTTTTGTTAAGCACTGGGCCATTTGTTTGGTTCTTTCTTGAAAGAGCCGGCCACGATTAATTATCCATTCGAGAAAGGTCCGTTGAGTCCGAGATTCAGAGGCGAGCACGCACTTCGTCGTTACCCCTCTGGCGAGGAACGTTGCATCGCTTGCAAACTGTGCGAAGCAATTTGTCCTGCCCAGGTGAGTTTAGCATTTTCTTTATCAACAACAATTGATAAATTCAATTTAACATTCATATATGTATATATATATATATATATATATATATATATGTATATATATATATATATATATATATATATATATATATATATATATAATATTCATTGTCATTTTCAAGTTCAACTTCAGTAGCGTAGTTTAATAATTTATAATATGAAATTACTACATTTCCAGTATCATCAACACTGTACATATGCCGTGTGATTTATTTTGTTTTTTTTAATTTGATATTAGGCAATTACTATCGAAGCAGAAGAGCGTCCTGATGGCAGTCGACGAACAACTCGCTACGACATTGACATGTGCAAGTGTATCTATTGTGGTCTTTGCCAAGAAGCCTGTCCAGTGGATGCCATTGTTGAAGTAAATTTTATTTTTTAATTTATTCAAAAATTATTGTTGTTATTGATGTTGTTTTTATTAATTGATGTCGATGTTTAATTTGGTAATTTTCAAAATAAGTATTTCACGCCATTTCAAATGTTTAAACAAATGGTTAATTTTAGTTTGTTTGCTTGTTTTTTTTTATTTTATTCGGTTTAATCATGAACAGCACACATATGCAAATCAGATATGATCTGTGTGAGTGAATCAGTGGCATGGGATTTTTATCAACTTGAAAAAACATTAAAAGAATGAAATCTAACGCTGAATGAAGTGTGTTCTTATTCAAAAAGAAAAGAAAAAATTGGTTAATAATGATTTTAATTGTTTATTGGCGTGTTTACACAAAGCAA
>NW_003529852.1:0-1017 GCF_000181795.1 Trichinella spiralis
GTGCTACTTTAAGGCAAGTGAAAACAATTTGGTTATATCGGGGCTGGCCTGAGAAAATGCCCTAGGGGAAAGAGCTGCGCAGTTATTTCATTAAACGCACCGAACTGAGCGTATCATATGGATGCCTGTTATGGGGAATAAGGACGGTAATCCTGATGAAATTGCGATCAAGAGTGCTGATGAAACTGCATGAAACACATCCAGGCAGAGAGCGGATGGTATCAATGGCAAGGCAATTTTGTTGGTAGCCAGCGATGAACAAGGACATTGAAATGAAAACGGAGAGTTGCGAAGGATGCGCTACTGCACAAAAGAATCCAGCAAAGGTGGCAGTTAAGCCATGGGAAGTAGCTGACAGGCCATGGAAAAGGATTCATGTTGATTTCGCGGGACCTGTAAACGGAAAAATGTTCATGATTGTGGTGGATGCTCATTCAAAGTGGCCAGAAGTGCTGCACATGCCACATATTACAACAGAGCAGACCATCGAATCATTGAAGACGGTTTTCACGCGGTTTGGGTTCCCAGAAGTCCTCGTTTCAGATAACGGAACGCAGTTTACGGCTACTGAGTTCACAATTTTTTGTGGAGAAAATGGAATTCGTCATGTGACATCAGCGCCGTACCATGCACAGTCGAATGGTCAAGTGGAAAGATTCATTGACACCTTCAATCGAGCATTGAAAAAATCGACAAATGATCGTCGCCCGCAATAGAATCGACTGCGCGAATTTTTGATGACTTTTCGTGTTACACCACATCCGAGTACAAAGTTAACGCCGTCTGAGATGTTTCTGAAAAGACGAATAAGAACTGTATTTGATCTCATGTTTCCAAGGAGAATTGAGAATCTGGAGGAACAGAAGAGGAAAATGGAGAACTCTTCAGGAAACCGTGAAGATCGTCAATTCAAGATCAGTGATACAGTTCATGGTTCACGACTACACGCGTGATCGAAAATTGTGGCGGGAAGGAGTAATAGTCGGGCAACAAGGACAGGTGACATGGTTTGTTCAG
>NW_003529853.1:0-897 GCF_000181795.1 Trichinella spiralis
GTGCTGAGGTAAGCAGAATTCTGATTGTAATATCTAAATCAAGCCATATCTTTTTGTGTTATGAGTGACCGCGAGTTCAATTCAAGGGATAAAAATTGAATTTGGGGTGAGAAATTTGAATTACATTACATTAGACAGGACCGACGATAAACAGCCGCCTTGGAATGTACATAGTGTAAATACCTGGACCAGTAACCACTTGGAAGGCTGGCATAATCGTCTCAACAAAATAGCGGGTGGAATTGAGCTTGGATTGCACAGGCTACTCCATTTTCTTTAAGAAGAACAAGCCGTGATAGAAACGCCAATTAACCAGTTGCATTCAAAAAATCCTGCCGCTGGTTCCATCAGACAAATAAGTAATAGGTACGCTGAAAACCAACGACGGGGTATGATGTATAAGGGTTTATACATCAGCAACAGGCGTACATTGGAGTGGTTTCTTGAAGCTTTAATGTACCTCCTGATGACAGAGCTGATTTAATGCCACCTTCCAAGTGGTCGTTTTTTATTATATTTTGTGTATTATATGTTATTTGCCGTTGTTCATTATTCACGCTATTCTCTCTGATTTACCATTGATATTATTGTTGCTGAGCATTGAAAAGTAAATTTCATTTTAAAAAAATTGACATCAAAAAATAATTAAATTTCATTTGTCTACCAGAACAATAAAAAATATATAACTTTCTTAAATGATATTAGAAATTCAAATCACTATAAAGTGCAAAGAGGAAAAAAATTAAAAGGAAAAACAGCGAAATGCGATGAAAAATTTTACTAGGATATTGGTGACGTCACTATTCAAGCACTATAAGAGATCAAATGTTACGTAATGAATTGCATGTAATTAAAAATTTGGACCAAAGAAATAAAAACAAATTGTAGGTAATCGAA
>NW_003529854.1:0-2457 GCF_000181795.1 Trichinella spiralis
AACGATGCCTAATATCTTTGACGTATTAGTGTTTTTTCCCATTATATCTTCTGACGGTACATCCGCCAACACCGTGCTCAAATTACTGACCCATTTGGTCAGATGAAATCCGCCTTTTTTCATCAATGACACCAACTGTCTCACAGTTTCTCTGGCCACATCATCTTCATCTACTGAGAATACGATATCATCCACATACATATTCTCCAAAACTTGATTCGCCGCTTGTGGGAATCCTTGTAGATGATTCAATGCGTGATGTCTCGTCACGCTCATTGCCAGGAATGGCGAGCAAGTAAGCCCGAAGCATACTCGCTTAAAGCGGAATATTCGCGGTGTTTCTTGAGATCCCAACTCTCTCCATAAAAATCGAGTAACATCTCGATCCTTTTCATGTAGCCCAATCTGCAAGAACATCTTTGATATGTCTGCTTGCAGTCCTACACGAAATCTGCGGAAACGTAATAATATTTGGACCAGATCTTTTTGAAGTGGAGGTCCTGGATCTAACTGTCTATTGAGGGAGTCATTACGAAATTGCGCGGATCCATCAAACACTATCCGGCATTTCGTACTGGATTTGTCTTCTCTTAGGACGGTATGATGTGGTAGATACCACGTTCTTCCAGGTCGTCCTTGTACGTCATTTACTTCTTCGACAAATCCGTTCTCTTGGTATTCTTTCATCCCATTCTTATATAACTGAGCCTTGGTAGGGTTTCTACACAAGCTCCGTTCCGTTTGAATTAATCGATCCAAAGCCTGTTTATAATTGTTCGGCAATTCCGATTCTTTATTTGACCAGGGAAGCTGTACTTCGTATCTTTCCCCGTCAAATCGTACTGTTTTCTCAAACAGTTGTAAGGCTTTTGAATCAATTTCTTTTTCTTCATCTTTTATCCCGATGGCTTCCAAATCCCAAAAATTTTTCAAAATATCATCAAGATGATCTTCTGTTTTTGCAAACAACATCTTGATGCTCTTCATGGGAACTTTTCCTGGAGTCGGACCACAAATGATCCATCCCAACGTGGAATGTATTGCCATCGGTTCTCCCTCTTGACCTTTGATTATAGCTTGATTAATAAAGTCGTAATAGTAGTCCAGGCCAATAAGTACGTCAAAGGTGGAAGATAAATCATTAAAATCTTCTGCCAGTTGCAGAGACGTGAAGTGGCTATATTGTTTGATATCTAAACGAACGTTCGGACGGTCAGTGATTTTCTTTAAACACAATGCTTCCACCATTTGTTTCTTGTGAGGCTTGTCTCTCACCGATGTCAACCAAAATTTTACCCGGCGTACACGTAAACATTCACTATTAATGTTTCCGAAAGATTCTATGTTCACTGTTTCGAAAGGTCCTTTTAAGCTTAATGCTTCTGCAACGCTCTTCTTCACAAAGGAACGTTGTGAACCGCTATCGAATAAACAGTTGACAATCATAGAATTTCCGTCTTCATTATATAGTCTGGCCCGGGCTGATTGAAGCAATGTGCCTCCATTACCAACCATAGCATGAGTGACATGAACTCTATTGTTCTCTATGGTATCAGTTTGGTTTTCTATGACCGAACGTTTCTCTTGGTTCAGATGAATCAACGGGTGGTGACGTTTAGAACACTCTTTCACTCGACACCTTAGCTTTGCTTTACAAGTTGTTACTAAATGGCCCTTCTTAAGGCACAAGAAGCATAATCCCAGCTTCTTCACGCTCGTAATTCTTTCTTTAGGACTCATGCTAATGAACTTGGGACAATTTTCTATGGCATGATCCTCCTCACAAATAAAGCAAGCTTTCCTTACCGTAGCTTGTAATGCGGCTGTAGTATACTGTCCTCGAGGAACAGTCTTCCTGTTTGATGGAAATGGAGATACAACTTTTCTTTCTCTTCCTGGAAACGTTGATACTTCTCGACTTTTTAATTCTGTCTTCAGAAATGACAGCAATTCATACGTATCTTTCTGTCGGTTTGGATTTTGACGTTTCCATTCCACAGAAATTTCTCTCGGCAGTCGAGATAGTATTAATGGCATCAACATGGCTTGATACACAACAGGTGGAGTGTTTAACGTTTCCAGACCACGTATATTAATCTCCATATCGTTCACGAATTTTTCCAGCCGTTTCGAATCCCACTGATTCGTTATTACCGGTAAGTTCTGTAGGCTCTTAAAGTGTTCTTCAATAAGGAGTTGAGGGTCACCAAATTTCTCATTTAGGATAGTCAATGCAGTTTCATAATTAACCGCATTCAGAGTCAATCCCCGAATAGCAGTTTCTGCATTCCCAGATAAAACGATCGTAAATAATTGAATTTCTCCATCGGTGACAAATTTGAATTGGAATTGATCGTTGTCTCAAATTCATCGTGAAACCGGTGCCAATCATGGTACTCACCATTGATTTCTTTATTTCCATTTTAGGAAGTCCACAATTCGACTTTCCAGGTTTGA
>NW_003529855.1:0-2383 GCF_000181795.1 Trichinella spiralis
TGTGAAAGCACCTTGCCGCTTCTGGATGAATGCCTGCCTGCTTTGAACTCAGGTTCTCAGGTGTTTGTTTGCGTCGTTTTTGAATTGTGATGGATTAATACCATACTTTTACCTCTGGAAATGCTAAGATAATGTCAATCCTGTGGCTACGCTGCCACTAGAGAATCACGTTCGTAATGACTCTGCTTATTGAAAATATGTAATAGACGACCTTTCTGATGATTGTCTTGCTGGAAAAAGATTTGGGCTTTAACAATTTTTGTACTGACTTAAATTAATTACTGTTCATTGAGTTTGAATGATTAAAGTTTTAAATTTGACTCCTTCTTTGATGTTTTGGTCATGGGAACTTGAGCGAATAATCATGAATGGATATTTTTTATAAAAACTGAAAAAAATTGTTTACCTTCACCTTTGCAGGAAAAATACAAAATTTGTAGTTAACTTGCATCATACATGAGTTGCAATATGATTTCCATAGTATGTATATGATTGGAAGATTGGAATGATCTGTCATTTGGAACAAATGAACAGCCGTCTCAATTTTAAAAGATATTATTGCTTATTTTCCGTTTTATTTCTTCTTGAACAACGGCATTGGGTTTGTTTTCCAATTTGTCATCGCAACTCATCAATGATATTCATTGATTCATGCAGCTTGCTTTTACGAACGCGTTGCCCAACAGATGGACTTTACGTTGTTGTCTATACGTGAAATATTCATTCGGAGCGCATTAAAAAAATGAAAAGCTTTCCATTTCTGAATTCAGCTGGCAAAGTTTTCTCTTTTGGCACTTTGTTTCTAGTGCATTTTCAACAGCTGTGATTCTCATATTTCGTTGTGAAGTTCAAAAGGAAGCTTGTATAAGAACGGTTACAGTTGTCTACAATGGCTTCTTGCTTTCATCGATTTGAATCGTCGGAATTTTTTTCCACGTCGACATGATTTTTTTTTAATTTGTCAATGTCTGTTCATTTGTTGAAACAGAAATGGAAGAAAGTTTCTCGTATATCTTTAATACAGTTATCTATTTAAAACAATGAAATGATTGGCAATGATTGGAAAAACTATTGAAAGCCTGCCTCAACGATATTTGAAGCTTTCGCTTTATTGATTTTCAATCTTTATTGTTCTCATTTCCGGGATCAATCAGTTGTTGAGTTGTTGTGTTGTTTGTTTAGTTAAGCATTGATTTGAAAGCATATTTTTATTTTTTTGAAATCAATTATGTGAAAATTATCTTAATCATTCATGCATTATATTCAAATTGCAGGTAAAAAATTCTCAATAAAGCCTCAGTGCAGCCTGCTGTGAATGCAACGTATTATATATATATATATGTATAAAGTATAAAAACTTGATCGTCAGGAAAAAACGCTCAACATCTCTTACAAATGTCAGTTTTATTAATTTCTCTTTTTCCTATTATTAATCAAAAATTGTCCATATTTATGAAGATGCTTGTTCAACTCAATCGATCCTTTTGAAACTTAATCAAACATTTATTCAAATGTTATCAAAGGGAAATCCAAAAAAGAAACAGAATTGCTCGTATTCTTTTTCATCTTCTGCATGCTTTATTTATTTCTCTTTATGAAAGGCTGTGAATTGAAAAATTGTTCAAGCGTTGGTGATTTTGCAGAAAAAGCAAGCCTTGTCATCTTGATTGCTTGACGATCACGGTGCGAACAGGAGCAAAAATTAATTTCTCTTCCTCTAATGGATTGTTATTTTTGAATGATTGAAATGCGTTAGATATGGAAATTTTATTTTTGGTTTCAAGGCAACGCGCATCCGGCATGAGTTGCCATTTGTAATAATAGTAATAATAATAATAATAATACAGTTGAGCAGTTTGAGAATGAAGAAAAAAATATTTTCACCTTACAAAATATAACTTCACTTATTTTCCACATCAACGATACATTATTGTATTTGTTTTATTTTTTAATTTTTCGCTAAAAACATAATAATCTTGCTACAGTGTTAACGCAAACAGGTGCTTGGAAAATTTTTAGCATCACTTTGCCAAAAATATGATTTTTCTTATGTGCAATTTTTTGAACACTATTTTTGCGTCTAAAAACATGAATTACAAATAAGTAGTAGAAATAGTTTGGCTGTTTCATTGAAGTTCTATTGAAAATTACGTTTTCATCGATTTTTTCATTGTGCAATTATTAGATTCGTGCAATTGTCTTTTTCTTCTTGCACGGAGAGACGGCAATGTCAGCAAAGAGACAAATATTATTATGCTTGGTGCCGATTAAGGAATTTTTGTCTTGTCCCGAATGTTGTGCTGTCTTTGAAACATTACCCCCAAAGGGGGCCAATCACCAGCAACATTTTGAATGACAAGCCGGCCTGGCTGGGCTGACTTTG
>NW_003529856.1:0-2387 GCF_000181795.1 Trichinella spiralis
TTTCCGCGAAAGAGGGCGGAGGTTAGGTGGTGTGATTGAATGTTGGTTTTGCGGTATGTTTTCTGGTGAAATCGTGGGAGGTGGCTAGAAAGCATCTTAGTTTCAAGCGTCATTGTCTGGCGTCATTGCAAAGACCCATCATCATCATCATCATCGTGTGTCTTATATACGATCATAGCAGATGGCCTGTGCTGAAACGCTTTCGCCATAAATATCCCAATGCCAAGCGTGCGGATGTTTTGACAATCGGTTGCGTAAACAGATTTTCTGGCCAACATTTCTTCTTAGTATACGTCATTTGGCAATTTTCGTCGCACGGCCAGTCGAATGCTTAAAGCTTCGGCCAAGGAACCAGCCGGTCCGGCATGCCATATTATTATTATTATTATTATTATTATTATTATTGACATTTGCCCGAGCTGGGCATTTGTATTATTTTTTCCATCTTTTTGCTTGTTCAACTTCCAACTAGCCGGCTGGCTTGCTGCTATCTAAATAACTCACCACCGCTTGCTTACCAACCAATTGATAATCGAATATGCTAGTAGTAGTAGTAGATTCATTCCATATTTCTTCTTGTTCATTCCAATTTACCAAAATGCAAAATTTTTTTCTCCAATTTGCAAACTTTAAACTTTTATAAGAAGCAGCTTGTCAACCAGCCAGACTGATTTTTGTTGATGTTGTTGGACTGTTTTGCTTTTTCCACAGGGTTCGTTTCCATGCAACTTCGTGGTGGAGCTTTTCTTAAGCAGCATTGTACAATATTTATTATGGGATGTTTTGAAATTCCTCGCGCTAAATGTCAATCAATGCTTGTTGTTAGCAAAAAGAAAAAAAATGCTCAACTTCCAGGCACGAATTTGACAAAGCAGGAAAAATTAGAGCCGAAGAGATGGTCGGAAAAGTGTTGTCATTCAAGCTTGGAAATATGGATGACATTTCGAGGAAAATGTGGTGGGAAGAAGGGTAAAATGATAAATGTTATTGTTATTTTTAACAAGTTATGTCTAATAGTTCACTTTTTCATTATGCATATATATATATATATATATATATATATGCATAATGAAAAAGTGATAAATATGATGACTTTATATCCGGCAAAATAGCAGGTGTCAGTGGCGTTGAATATTTTCAGCACATTAACTACCATGTGACAAATTTGAAATTGGTTTGTTGTGTTGTGAGCGTTTTTCACTAGTCATTTTAATTAATTAATTCGAACGATGAAAACCTGCCATTTATTGTTTTTTGGTCGTTTATTGATTTTATCTCAAAGCAAACGCGCATTGTGACATTTGAGAAAAAAACCAAAAAAAACATGGCTACATAGCTTTCAAAAGTGTGGATGTTCCTTTTTCCATTAATGAATTAAAAGATATTATGATCGTTAATTCATTTCTATATCTGTTTTGATGTGACGTTGACAAGTAGTTTCACTATGTGTAAAATTGAATAATCTCCAAGACGGTATTTTTATGCATATTTTGATGGATGCTCTCTATTAATGCACGATTAGAGTGAAAGGAGGATTTTGAGCGCGTTAAGCTGGTGTTGATCTTCTTCGCTTCGCCAACTGCATAGTTCGCCGACAGCTTATTATTATTATTATCATTAGTTATTAGCTATTGGATAAGGTGTCGGTGTAAATTGTTTGAAATTGAAACATTTGAGCTCTTTGAACATGAACAACAAGCTAAAATGAACGGTGATTATTTGTGATAAATGGACGAGTGAAATAAAGGCATAGAAAACGAGCATGAGAAAAAGATTATGGTCCTTCTTCCGCTAGCAGTGTAGCATCGGTTAATAAAGCTTTGACAGAAGTCAGTCGGAGGAAGAGCAGAGTATGAAATTACGACAAGTTGTTTATGCAAACACTTGCAGCGTACGGGTCTCTGTTGAAATAGTTTGAATACAGTAAGATATGCGGTTGTGCGCAACTCGAAGTTACATTGCAGCATGTTTGACAGATAAGTTGCAGAGCATAGCTTTTAGCCGGTTAAGCAGCGGCGGGTTGGATGCTTCGAGATTTTTGGCCATTTCCAGACAGGTTATTTGATTCAACAACGTTCAGCCGTGCGCAATGGGTCGTCGGTCGTTGAGTTTGCTAAAGGTTGCTTCCAAAAGCGTCTCAGCAAACACGACCTCAAACAGCAAAATGCTTTGACATTTTATTTGTAAAAACAGGCTTCCGAATTGCGAAAACAACAGATAATCACCGGGTCATTCTTGTGGTCGACCGGGTCTTTGCGGTACCACTCTTACAAAGGGCACTGAAAGCACGCGAAAGAGACAAACTCAACCCCGACCAACTTTTCCAAACGACTTTCTTGCATTTCCCTCACAATTATGTTCAGAATCAGAATTTTTTAATCATTTTC
>NW_003529857.1:0-1413 GCF_000181795.1 Trichinella spiralis
TTGTTGAAAAACGCGTCGAGCAGAAAAGCAGCAGACGAGTATATCACTACTACTCTACTACTGTGATGTGTATATATATATATATTTAATATGCAGAAAGAATCAGAAACGCCTTCTGCTAAAGAAGCTAAGCAGAAATGGGACGATCGACACTGGACGCAAAAGTCTCTCGAAGAAAATGACCGACCCGTGACTGGCGTATCTTTCGTGAAGATTTCAATATTAGCATTAAAGGCGGAAATGTTCCAAAGCCTATTCGTTCTTGGTTAGAAGCTGGTTTTCCAACTGAAATTCTAGATGTCATCATGAAAATTGGTTATACCAGTAAGTAATTGTTTAGTGGTTGCTTGTTTCTTTTTTCAATTAATAATGTTCAGTTATTTCAATTTTATTTCCACGTAATGGGATAATTTTATTTAATGTGATTTGATTTGATTTGATCCGATCTGATCGTTTACTTATTGTCCAGGAACCGACTCCCATTCAACGCCAAGCTATTCCAATTGGACTTCAAAATCGTGATGTTATTGGTGTTGCTGAAACAGGTAGCGGCAAGACTGCTGCATTTTTGATACCGTTGCTTGTATGGCTGATGTCACTGCCAAAAATTGAAAGGTACACTGATGATGATGGTGGTGGTTTTGAATTTTTTGTTCTTTCTATTATTATTATTAAAAGTGTTTTGTTATGATCAAAAGGGAAGAAGATGTAGATCAAGGACCGTATGCAGTGATTATGGCGCCGACTAGAGAATTGGCACAGCAGATCGAAGAGGAGGCGAATAAGTTTGGCGGTCCACTTGGAGTGAGAACTGTTTCTGTGATCGGCGGATTGTCACGAGAAGAGCAAGGTTTCAAACTTCGAATGGGTTGTGAGGTGAAGAGGAAAATTTACTTATATATATATATATATATATATATATATATATATGTATCGATTTGATTTTGATTTTAATTTTTAGATTGTCATAGCTACACCCGGACGTCTTGTGGATGTTCTAGAGAATCGTTATTTAGTATTGAATCAGTGTACGTACGTTATATTGGACGAAGCGGACAAGATGTTGGATATGGGTTTTGAACCTTACGTTCAGAATATTTTATCTTACATGCCTGTAACAAATTTGAAACCTGATACCGAAGAAGCAGAGGATGAAAAAGCACTGTTGAACAATTTTTATTCGAAGAAAAAATTTAGACAGGTTAATAATAGTAGAGGAGATTTTTTCATTTATTATTTATTTATCAATTGTTATTTTGTATTGCCGGTGGATATGGATAATTTTAAATTATTTTCGGGAAAAATGCTGCAATTTGAAACAGAAGATAGTGAAACATTTTTAAGGAAAAAAAGAATTTGTGTTATTACTTTATTGATAATGTTTGTTTAAACAGTTTTTTAATAATAATGTTT
>NW_003529858.1:0-1013 GCF_000181795.1 Trichinella spiralis
ACGTTACTGCCATTCTGAAAGTATGAAAGGTGGTAGTATAAAAGTGTGTTCTCTAGCTAACAGCAGCTTTCCTATGTCATACTGAAACAATCTTGTGCACGATTTGAGCAGTGACAAGCATTTAGGGGTGCGATTGTGCGACTGCAGTATCCCGATGACAGACATTTTCTTTAAACAATTGGGCAAATATGTTACCTTAGCAATTAACATTACAGTGGGCAGTAAAGATAATGCGGGAGGGGTTCAACTGCTATGTCAGAGTACTACTTTACAAATGGATTTGTAAGGACGATTGAAAATTATAGCAAAATATACCATTAGTACTATTATATATTGGCTTGGCCGTAATAAAGTGTCGAATGTTAATATAACATCATTACAGAAGAACAACGCGCTAGTTTCCATTCAAAAAGACTAAAATCAAACAACTACAAAAAGCTTAAAAAGCGCGCATGTTTAGTGCAGTGTGCCAAAAGAAAGAATGAAAGCATTGTATGAAAAATAGCAAATATATGAAAATTCATACCTGTCAGCAGACCTGTCAGGGATAGTGTAAAGCAAGCGTAGAGTCATACATTTTGTAACTGATGTTCATGGTTTCTTCATATTTTTAGTCTCGCAATCGCAACGTAATTGTTGCAGTGAAGCATCGAAATGACCAAATAACGCAATGCAGTAAGTAAATAGACCGCCCTTCAGCAGCGAACATTTATACTATAATGGAGTTCCTTCAATAAACAGAAATTTATATAAGGAACATTGCTACCGTATTTGAATAGCACAAAGTGCACGTAGCAGAATGCCAACGGCAGTGTTACCATCACATTAGCATAAAGTTACTCTTCTGACCTAGAAATGCATGTATGCTTTAAAACGTATAATAATGTAATGAGCTAACACCAAGATTATATTTGCTGAACAAAGACAGAATCCTGAATACTTTACAGATCAAAGCCCACTATCTATCACAATAATCATTATTGGCCGTAAATTTAAGAAGTATTAAAATAGTT
>NW_003529859.1:0-3111 GCF_000181795.1 Trichinella spiralis
CAGCAAATACTTTATTGTAAAATAAATTATATAAATGTGGTGAACCATTATTATACACATACACATTAAACATTTTAATTTTACAGTTATTTCACCATTCAGTATTCTAATAAAAGTTAATGCTTTTTTAATGTTATTCATTAAATAATCAACTATAACATCGCATAAAGTCAAAATAAAATCACAATAATTTTCTCAGAAATCTATATTTTCTTTTTTGGAATATAAATTCTTCTTTTCTTCTCTGCTTTCCAGCTCACATGCGTTTTCCATGGCTTCACTTTCACTTTCATTGAATTCAATGAAAAGTACCAATATTCAGAGTGGTAGAGTGACTGAAACGCTACTTTTTCAAACGAATCTTCTCTAAGCAATTTTGTTCAACTCGAATAAGATCTGAAAGCCTTTAGGCACGAATGAATTAATTGAAATTTTAAATTGCATCTTCTTCCATTTTTCACTATTAAAAGCTAACGTCAGATAATCAACAGGTGATTCATATTATTGGCTTAAATGATTCTATTTCACTTTATTTCAGTCACTGTGTTAAACTTATCTGTCGAATTATTTCTTTTGAAACTTCTTCAGATCTTGTGTTGCCAGAACTTATTTGTTGGTTTTCGTTAAAATGACAAGCGGATTTTTTTAAATTATTTTGAACACCCCATCTTTTTTCTTTTCTCTTTCTCTGTTATTGATAATATGATGAGTTAAAGCGTAATACAACATTGCATTGTGAAACTATTTAGTAAGTTATGTTATTTATTCTTTATTTAAATTTATAGTTGTCATAATTTTTTAATCAAAAATATGAGGCTGTTACTTTTCACATTGCATAACACACATAGCTTCTTTGAATGCAAAAATAAAAACATTGCATATATTCAAAAATGTCTCAAAAAGAATTTATTATTTTGAAATTATAGCATAATATTATAATTCCAGAAGTATTCTTTTAACTTTTAAAAATAAAATTTCATTTCATTTTTAAACATAAATTTTTAATATGAATAAAATTAAAGGTTACACTAGTGAATTCCAATTGTTAATTTCAAAATAAATTTTAAAATGCTTTTTTATCTATAAGATTTATTTTTATTTATTAATATGAATTTCTCTATCGATGTATTTTTTTTCTTTTTTTTAAAGCAAATGTTTTGCCTTGAGAAGTTTAATTTTCTCTTACTAGTTAGTGTTATCATCACTTGTTAATCTTGAAATTTTTTTTCATACCTTATTATTGAATATTAAAAAAATGAATTTAAAATTTTCTGAATAAAAAAATTAAACAAAAAACTATGAAATGACAAGTAAAATGAATGTGAAATTTAAGAATTTTTCATTTTGATTTTTGGACCAATAGAAACTTATAATTTAGCGCATAATGCTTGCAATTTCATAAAAACAACATGTAGTGAAGCACATCATCACTCATCGTTTCTGCATTATACTCCGCTATTTAAAATGGCATTAAAATTTTAAAAGTTTTTATCATACTTTTATATTCAATAGAAAAAAGTAAGAAATAAAAAAATCACTGATAAAACAGAAACAGAAATATTTTAGCTTACATTTCTTGCTAAAACTGCTGAAATATTAGACTATAGTTTCATTGTTCACATAAATTTGTAAAGTATAAATTAAAAATGAAAATTTGCATCAGCATATTTTTTATGCCATGAGTTAATTATTATTGATATTTTCACTGTTATTTTGGAAGAATATTTATAAAATGTGGTTACTGATTTCATTTAATTATTCTTTATATCATAATTAAATCTTTTTATGGCGTTGAATTGTTTATTTGAAACATTCATTCTATAATAAACAGATTTGAATCTGATGAATCATCAGTGCTGTGACAGTGAATGATTTATCCTCCTCATAAAGGTGAAGCGTAAAGTGATAAGTAGATTGATTTTTCAAAATAGAATAAGTGCTGGATAGGGTAAAACTAATTAAATATGGAAACATTTTAGAATGTCGTATCGTTATGAAACATGTTAATACTCATTTTTATATAATTACTAACTTAATTTTTAATTCCAGTATGTCCGTTTCTTATATAGAGAAAGACAACAGACGTCATATGTACCGAGAAGCTAACTTCATTAAAAACCCATTAAAAGCGCTGCAGGTAAAGCTGAGATCAGCATTTAAGCTGAAACTAGTATCATCATGCCCACACACTTGCACAATAATACATCTGCTAATTTAGTGTTATTTCAACTACTGCCATTTTGTTACATTTCTTCCATTTGTACAAAAGGCTGCAAGCGTAAGCGTTTCCAAATTTAATGAGATATCTTCTGGTCAGAAGTAGAACCCATACTTCTCTGAGGCACAGGTTCATTTCTTTACAGTACTCCTTTTCAATATGTAAATTTTCATTTAATAAGATATAAAAATTGTTTGCTTTTTTATAATTACCCAGAAATAGCTTTAAATGCTCTTGTAATAATGCATCTGCTTTATAGAAAATTCTGAATCAGATCTAGATTTATCAAATCACATTGAGATATTAAAATAACAATTGAAACGCTTTGTCTATGTTCTTCGGATATATTGCATTATTCATTGATCTGCTAATAATTTAATTGTAAATTTAATAATAAACATAACTAATCCAGAAAAAAATTATGATCATAATGAATATGAACTTTGACACTGTCGAAAAGAACCTCACGATATGTTCTCAAGTGCTGAATCTGATTTATAAAGCATTCTTACTTGATGACTGCTCATTTATATGCTGATAAATTCTCGAAGATATATTATAATGTGACAAAAAGGAAATCTAAGTGAAAATAATGGAAATGTAATTTTAAGCATAAATTTTTTGGTTAACTATAACAACGACTAGTTCCATTTTTATGAAAACATTTACGTTTCATAAAGCTGTCAATAAAATATTTTAACGTTTTTTTACCTTTTGCTAAATAACAAAGTCATCATTATTTCAAATTATTTCACAACCAAGCTTTTACTGCTTGGGGAATGTTCGTTGGATGCATCAAGAACATATTAAGTGAGACTTGGCCGTTTGTAGCCTCAAATTATGTTTATTAGTCATCATTTTGTGTTGAGTGGATATTTACAAATGCTCTCTTT
>NW_003529860.1:0-881 GCF_000181795.1 Trichinella spiralis
AAAAACAAAATGCTGTTGATAAAAAAACATTTTGCAACACAACGACAAGAAAATATGCACCTTTATAACGCTCACCGGTTTTCAATTGAGAATTCAATACACAAAGCGCAGCGTTGCACAATTTGCATTTCACACACACTGCAACGTCGACAACAATCTCCAAATTATGTTGTTTGCATTATTCAAACACAACACGATGATCGAATATTCAAAGAAACATCCACACCGTTTCTTTACACTCTACACAATTACACACATTGCAAATTACATATTCGATCCATTTCTTATCACAGACAACATAACATTGGCAGCAGCTGCATATACATAGCAACTAAAAGCCGACGACTGTTGTTGACAATCACAGAACAACAGCACAGCAAAATATATAATATTATATGTAATAGTAACGACCCTCAGACAGACGCGGCGTCGAGTCAACTCAACACCGCAATGTGCGTTCAAAATTTCTATGTTCAACGTGGCTGCAATTCACATAAACTTTCGAGTCTCGCCTCGTTTTTCATCGACGTACGAGCCAAGTGATCCACCGTTAACAGTGATAATTTTATTTTTGTTCATCGATATGCAGCACATAAGCAATGCTCACTGAACAGAAAACACACCACAAGAGCACTACCGACTGCTTTTATCATTTGTACAAAATAACAAATCGTTTTTCACACAATAAAAATGCACGCTCCACACAAAAAATGCGCGCATTTTCACTTTGATTGGACGTGGCGGTTGACCAAACCTATTGAAACCCAAGCACATTATGAAATATATCAAGCACATTACACTGCACTTGATTATTTCTAATCGGTTACTCATTTTGGTCACACTCTTTAAACCTGATGCACAAGAATCCACCACAGGGCGAG
>NW_003529861.1:0-1649 GCF_000181795.1 Trichinella spiralis
TTAGTGTGATCAAAACTAATTTGCATTTATTTCTCTGTGCGCCCACTTGCTTTGGTGAAATTGGTGTCGAAGCTTGCAGAACTGCCTGAATTTGCTCCGGCAGTGCGATTGTAGCTGCTTCTCTTCATGCCATTGCACAAGCGCTCGCGTGGACCAGAGACCCTTTGTTCGATTCAACGTGTAATGTCTCATATATTGAAGTGAAAACATAAAACATGTTGTCACCAAGCGGAGGTGGGATGAGCTTGTCTTATCGTTCTCCGAAACCTCAATTGTTCGAAACTGATGCTGATGTGACTGTTCCGTCATCCTGCTCGCCTGATACAATATCAACCGCTGACGGTGATGAACCCGAAAATGAAGAATAAAAATTGTCCATACCTACTGTACAGGTTGTCCCGTATTGCATGAAACATTTTATTGCTTCTCGTTCAGAAATTTTTTTACCATTGAATAATCGTATTGCAGCTGAATTTAAAGCTTATTTAAATGTTCAAAAAAATTTATATAAACACTATTCTCACCGTGCACTGCATATTTCCGCCTTCTAACTGTGCCCGTAAAATGTTGTGCTGAGCGATCAAGGATCCCGTTTCATTTATACGTACAAGCATACCTTGGTATGTACAGTTGAATTGCATAGCAACAAAAATGTTTTTGTACATGTTTTGAGATTAAAAAAAATTACCTTGTGCTGAGCAGTATGCAAAAAAACAGAAACTAATGAGTGAAGTAAATGTTCTTGCCATTACTGAAACAGAAATGCTGGCGCAGTGTTTGAAATTACTGTTTCAAAACTGTGTTCATGCAGTTATCAGTGGTATGATAATTGACCGCTACCAAGTGACAGGTGAACAAACATCACCTTTTGCGCTTTGTACAAGCCGCTGATAACTTTCAGAGCTGTTTCAAATTGAATTTGCAGATGCAGCTAGTGAATAGTCATCTTCAAGCACACACTGAGACCAATTTCTTCCAATCTTGTTTAATATAAATATAGAATTGAAGCATTTCAGCTTGACTAATTAAAAATAAACTGTTCTGTTTACAAAATGAAGCAAAAATTGCAAATCATTTCAACTGTGCAATGAAATCGACATTTTAAATTTCAATTAAATCGAACAACGAAAAGTAAAGTTAAAAAACAATTCAAAAATTTTTACATAACTTCACACTGAAACACACGCAATTGAAGTGCAACATCTTATTAAATTTATTAATAAAATGTCCAAATCAGTGCTCTGACTTATGAAAACGAGAAATTTTTTCATGGTGAAGCGTCGGGTTCCCATACGTAAAATTCGACACCTTGATACAAGAAACTACCTGGAATTTGGCCACGAAGAAGCTGTAAAACATCGGTTCCATTCTGCAGTTGTACTGTCGTACCAAGTGCCTGACTGAAGAAAGTATAAATCGCTACGCTCACTTGACATGCTTCTGGTCCTGCCAAAGCATAGCCTATTATTCCTTTGTTTTCAAAGCCATCCCGCAAACGCTCTTTGTAAACTTCTGTGTTGGTTAGGTAAACGTCCATTTGCAATTTGTTGGAAAACAAGTGATGAACAGGTTTCAGATATGGACATGAGTTGGTTTTCTCTTTAGCCAAAGAACCCTATTGCTCCCCAAATCAGCTACTTCAGGTAATC
>NW_003529862.1:0-1343 GCF_000181795.1 Trichinella spiralis
GGGTGAATTTCAAAAATTGCAAAATTATTGCTTGGTGGAATAAAGAGATGACTTCTAAAGCACAGGCCGGTTTGTTTATTAAAAGCTTGGAAAAAATAAAACTTTTTCTGCCAGTATCTTTAACCGTACATAGCAACAGACTACTGGCACCAGCTTACTCGCCACATTGGCATGGATGGTAAAATGCTATTCATATCATTCAGGTACAACCTTGAATGTACCATCCGTACCCCAAGTTTTTACGGTTGCCATCAATCTATATAGGCCATGTGCTCATCTACTCGGCAATTTTCAACGTGATCTTTTTTATCGATCCCATCCGGAACTTCTAAATCTGTCCACACTGCACCCCCGCAGCCTTCTTTATCTTATACCAAAATAAAGTAATTGTTAATAACTAGGAACATATGCTATACATTCAGCGCATACTTTTGAACACCTCCAATATTTCTGTTTGCCGGCACGTTTTAATTTATATATCCTGCCTACCATACCACCGAATTGGACCAAATCCCGCAACGATTTGGTACAAGATGTAACTCAGGGACATCAGCCATAACAAGGAACAGAATAGAAAATGATTCGAATTCTGGAACGCAAAGCACTGAACTCAAACGCACACCAAAAATGCAAATAAACTGGACAGTTTTGAATTTCATTTTAAATAACCATTTTGCAACAATATTTAGTTTTAATTTCACATTTTATCTACAATCGAAGATCAACTTCTGATATTCCTTGTGGCACTAATGCTGTTTTAGTAATGCCTTTTGTTGATACTGACAGAATAAAATTCATCACACACAAATGGCGCACGAATACTAACATCAAAGAACGTGATGTCCACTGCACAGTGAATTTTTGAAGCAGCTTTAACTGCTATTCTGCTTCGTGCTGTCCATCGCTTCCTTTCTGCTTTCAAAATGTTTTACACTCATTTATCACTTATCATCTCATTCTGATGATTAGCTAAAGGCAATTGTAATACAATGGAAAAATCAACAAGTGATGAATTGTCCACAGCTGCAGTTGTCAGCTAAAACTAGGCATTGCAACTGCTAATTTGTTGGCATTTAAATACTTTTCTAATTTCAGGCTGACTGTTCTCTGAAAATCTTTCTTGATAGCAATCAAAGAATTTTATTTTCAACTTCAGAAAGTTTTGACTTCTTTCGTCAGTGTTATTGTTTTCCTTCGTATATTTTATTTAAATAAAAAATTAAAAATCTGCAATATTATTTAAAAATCAAAAAAATTAGTTTTATATATTTGGTGTAAATTGTAAACTTTCTATTTCAACATCTGAACGAAACCGACTAATGCGTTGGTGAACACTTAGATTG
>NW_003529863.1:0-796 GCF_000181795.1 Trichinella spiralis
CGAAAATTATTGTATGATAATCAAGCTGTATGAAAAATGTAGTGGAGGAGAAAGTTTATATTCATCGAAACATTTCAGTTGATGCTCAGAATTTTTGGATAAATCAACTTTCTGATCAATGAGAAGCACGTTTCAGCCAATGTTCAATTTCATAGACGATTGTTATTGTGATTTATTAAATATTATTCATTGGAAAATAAATTCATTGTCATAGCAGTTGATGGAAAAATGTCTACGACACTGCGTGTTCCCAGACCGTCTCCGATTCTGGTACTGACGTCAGCCCAACGTTGCTTAACTTCGCAGATCGGGCGGGATGCGGTGCTTTCAACGTGGTATGATCGTAGACATTTGCTGAATGAATCAACAATCCTTTTAAGACCACAGTGGCCGTAAATACCATTTCCAATATCATCGGTGCAGTTTTGGCACATTTTTTACAATTGGCCTGGTAGAACTTTTTATGTTATCAATTTCTATTTGGTCACTTCATTGCCAAAACAACTCCAGCCAAACAAATCCCAACAAAGCGATTACTTTGAACGCCGAACACGAGCCGAGCACCATTTCACATTCAACAGCATGAAATATCAATTTATTACACTGAACAAGTGATAAATTATCCATCGTATATGCATAAATCCAGTACTGTTGCCAATTTCAATTGTACAATGTTGGCGCTTCAAACGGAACAAACAAACAAACAGCTAAAATTATGAACTACTAATTTTACATTTTGTCCAAATTTACTGGAAAGTGCTTTTCAATTGGTTTGAATACAAAAATAATTGTATGA
>NW_003529864.1:0-913 GCF_000181795.1 Trichinella spiralis
ATTGAACAGTGCATTCTCCTGTCACATATATACGGCGTAGGGTAGAATTTACTTCAGTAGAGGATCAATGCACAAAAACCGGTTTCAGCGCTGCGCTATGCAAATAGCGATCGCCATAAAAGGTGGCTTATCGTCAGTAAGGGCGCACTCGTTCGTTTGACTTACGTGGCAAGTGGTCGCGTTGTAAAATGCTCTCTGAGTACATGACGCTGAATAGTTGTTGAAGTCTATTTTCAATTGCTGAAAAGTAATTTCTCCTTTTTTCTATTTGTGTTACTTTTCTTCAAAATATTTTGTACTTATTTTCTAAACGTTAACGCTTAATTAAAAACCAGTTAATTAATAGATTTGAAAATTCAATTTTCAATCAGTTGTTACTTTTACTACGTGATGTAGCGAGATCATTTTTGATTTTATATTTAATATTTTTTGCAGATATGAACGATGAAGAGAAAAAGTGCAAACGCCGTCGACACGAAATGAAACGCGAACGGCACGAAGCAGAACAATCAAAGAGAAAAAGTATGTGCGATTTCTTGTTGTCTTGATTCTGTAAGACAGAATTCGAAAGGGCGAAGTTATTCCTATGTTAAATTGAGTTACTTAAGCTTGTTACATGCAATAGGTAAATAAGATATTTTTTACTGCGAAATTCCATCTTTAGACTTATGTTATGTTGCGACTAGGTAAGAGTTCATCTTCAGGAAGTATTTCTATCGCCCTTAAATCACTTTTAATGCTGCGAGCCTTGCCTCTGTCCATTAAGCACACCAGCTTCCATCGAAAATCATTTTTTCATTAGCTAAACAAGCTGTCACTTTGAAATTATTCAATTCAATGCGTTTTTTTGTATAAGAAAGCAACTTTTATTTATGTAGGGCATTTTTGAATTTTGAAATCACAAATCCAAACG
>NW_003529865.1:0-1183 GCF_000181795.1 Trichinella spiralis
AAGAAGCATCCGCGCGCATCGGGGTAACAGTCAGTCGTCATTAACAATCACAGTATACCAAATGGGACAGCAATTGAAATTTGAAGACTGTTGTTGTAGTTGTTGCACAGAAGTGTGGTGTTAATGATAAAATTTCTGGCAGCTTTCGTCAACCAATGGCCGTAGTTATCCGAGCACAAAGGGGTCCGGATGATTTTTGTAGACTTACGCTTTCATAAGACATTTCAATTGGGGTAGGGAGCTACAGTTCGACGACCCAACCTCCGCCGGGCGTAAGCGGATGAAAATCGCCACAGACTTCACCGACGCCGAAGCCAAGCAAGTCGACGTGCACGTATTCTTCCAAACTGCAAGGTCTGTCAGTCGATCATTTTTAAGAACAGCACGCCTTTAAACTATCCATTTGTTCACATTTATGTGATAATATTGGGAATGTGGATTCTTGATTTTTTTTCTTTTCGATTTTCCATTTCAGCTCGAAGAAATTGAAGAACGAAAGTCGTTTTTGATCGGCGTCGAAAAGTCAGTCTTGAATAATTGAATTGTTCAAATTCGATGACAACTAACTGTTTGGTGTTCTTTTCTTTCAGACTTGCCTATTTTCGTGAGCTGACAGCGTTGAAAAGAGACAATCCGGTGAGTTTTGTGTCGTCAAAAGCTTTTTCGTCATTTGGCCAAACAACAAACGCGACCAGTTGTCGATTTGCATTTTCAGGCGATGACTCACAAAGTTTCCGTGTACAACGTGCGCGGCATTTGGACCGAATACAACCGAGATATCGTACTGTGGATATACGATAACGTACAAAAATCGCAGGTACAATTTTTTTTGTTTTCCAATATTTGTTTCTTTGTCATTGTTGTTGTTGTTGTTGTTGTTGTTGTTGTTGTTGCTGTTTTCAACTGATAATAATAATAATTGAGTGATTTTTTCTTTATTTGTTTAGACTCTTCGACGAAACTTGTCAACTCAAGCAACGAAGCCGCTTCTGACTGGCAGCAGAGAAATGGTAGGTTTATTTGAAGTGAAATTTTTAATTTGTATAATTTTCTTCTTCTTTTTCTTTTTGTTCAAACAGCCCAAGTTTGAAGGTTCAGTCGACGTGGATCCGACGGAGATTGTCACTCCGCCGAGCATTATGGAAAGTGAAATGCTTCCATATTGGATCACTGTAATCACATC
>NW_003529867.1:0-1652 GCF_000181795.1 Trichinella spiralis
TCTTTCGTGCTGATGCATTTAGGACAAAAATATCTTTTTCGAATTTAGAAAAGCCTTAACGTCAAATTTTGTTCGAGAGAAGCTTGTTAAATTATACTTTTTCATATTTTAGATATTTTCCATTATTTTGAGTAGATATATGCATACAGTTTTCTTATCTTTTCTTCTTTCTTCGTACTACTTGTAGAAAAGATGACAATTTCCAATGAGAGAGGGTGTCAGTGAAGAATTCTCAAAAATTGACAAAAGGCAGAATCTGCGTCAAAGGAAATATTGATGATATGTAGTTATAATAAAATTTTTCTTCATTTTAGAAATTTTATTTGAAAACATTTCGCGGGAGGGGACGTATATTTTGGTTCCAAATACTCCCCCGTTATTCAATTCGGTAATCACTTTTCAGAAGACAATATTTTTACTACTTTTCTGCTTTGTGTGAGATGGTTTGAAAATGCGTAATAACGCTGAATATGCGAAAATTAAGCCGTGTTCAAAGTAATAAAAAACTTATTAGAATTTCCTTAATGTGGCTGTAGTAAATTCAATTTTTATACATCCGCTCAAGCAAAGGACAAAGAAAGACATTCTACAAGATCCAGTGAAATAAATGTCGACAATTAAATAAGCGGCCCTCCCGGATGTATCCCACTTGTCAATCACTCAAACTCTATAACGTGCTAATCGTTTTCTTTATTCAATTATAAGAAGTATATTTTATGGATGAGTGCAGCCGATGAATTTTGTTCACGCTTTTTTTCGTACCGAAAAGTTGACACGAAAATCATCTCCTCTTTCTTCTTAGTTGCTTTTCTTTTTCCAGCTGCTTATTCTCTCCATAGCACTTCAACCAATTCCATTGCTTCATATTTCGGTATGATATTTTACATCAACTTGTAATATGAGAACATTTTAATAAAATCTATCATCATAAGAAATTCATCAATAAATTATTGTATTTTTTCTTTTAGCATTCTTTTGTAAATTTGCAAAAAGAATTTTCTTTATCTGTTGAGAAAAAATATTTTATATTTTGCATTTATCAGTCTATTTTTTACCAACATCTTGCAGTCTTTAGTATGCAGTTTTAGTGTAATATTTTATATTTTTCAGAAAAATATCAAGCTAAATAATTTAAATGTAATTTCTTTCATAATTTTAGTTTTTAAAGCAAATTATTTTATTTTATTTTATTAAAGGAATTTTTGGAATCTTTAGAAACATTTTTTAAGATTTTCACGAATTTCAATTTCACTTTCCTTAGAACATCTCTGGTTTTTGCTTTTGTTTCTTTCAGTTTAGCAATTTACTTCAAATATTCAAAGAAAACTCGTTCAAGTAAATATATTTGTTCCAAGTAAATAATTAGAATAATGTAATAATTCGTCTTTGAAATTTGTGATTTTACAAAGGAGTATATATTAGCGTTTATTGAATTGTATGGCTTTTGATTTTGCAATTTTACTAATTTACTTATTAAGCAAAGTTTAATTAGGCACAATCTGCTTTGAATTAGAGCAAACCCCAGGGTCAGTTCAGCGTTAAATTAAGCGCCATGCGTACGAGTATCCAGTGAATATCGAGTTTATATCAGAATCTCAGGTAATAAATCTTTGCCAATGTTATTGATTAAACAGCTAATGTCTACTAGAGTA
>NW_003529868.1:0-978 GCF_000181795.1 Trichinella spiralis
GCATGCGACCGGAAGTGACGAGACGTTTGAGAGATTTTTATCAAAATCAAGAACAACAATTGCCAATATCCGACGAACGGAAAGAACAATTGAAACGGGGAAAAACATTGTTGATGAAAAAAATGGTATATATATTAATTTTTTGTTGTTGCCATTGTTGATGTTCGAGTTGATTTTTTATTTCTTGACAATCTTCGACAGTTGTTTCAAATTTTGGTCGACTTGCACGAAGTGACATCCAAATTACCGCAGACGAAAAGTGAAAAAATATTTGCCGAAACATTTTCACCACGAATTGGGAAAATTGTCGAACAAGTTGAAGATGAAAATTGCATCGATTTGAACAAAATATGGGATCAATTTTGTCAAGTACAATAATAGATTATTATTATATTGTTTGGTTTATTTATTTATTTGTTCTCCATTTTGTGCAGCTTCATGCGGATTTGGCCGAACAGACGAAAAATAAAAGTTGGCTGTTGAAAATGGAAGAGATCAGTCCAAAGTTGGCGGAAATGAAAGATACGATGATTCCAATACCTGGCGTGTTTGAAAACGACCAGCCAGTGATGATCAAAAGCGTATGTGCGGAGGTGAAAATTTTGCCCACGAAAACAAAGCCGAAAAAATTCAGCTTTGTCGGTTCCAACGGTGTGAAGTGAGTGAAATAAATATTTCATTTTTGGATCAGTAGTAGTAGTTAGTGTATTTTAATTTTTCTTTTCATAATCTCTGCTTTATTCTTCTTCTCGCGCAGATATCGCTATTTGCTGAAAGGGGCAGAAGATTTGCACTTGGACGAACGTGTTTCGCAATTTTTGAACTTTTCCAACATATTATTCCAATCGTCGAAGAAATATTTCATTCTTCTTATTATATAAAACCTTTTTAAAAAAAAAAAAATTATTTATTTTTTTTTCCAGATCACTGGGCGACAAGGGGGGTTGACCTGCCCCGAAGTTAATGGCGGGTCACCCC
>NW_003529869.1:0-1340 GCF_000181795.1 Trichinella spiralis
TATGAAGTATTAACAGGGTTCCAATTGAGGGAAAGGAGAAAAATGGGTTGATATAATTTGTCGGGCCATTTCGAGAGGACCATTTTTTGAGCATAGTGAGTGGGTAGCAATTGCGTATAGTTTATAAGTATTAGAATAAGGAAAATGTTTGAGATTAGCAGTGCAAGGATGGGGAGAAATGGGGGATGGGGAGATGAGCAGGAGATTAGAGGGGTAACGAGGCAAGACAAGACCATAACCGTCTCAAATGAGAAAGTCCATATTTCACAGGGGCAAGTGATAGGGGAAGCGGGGAGAAACCAAAGACAAAGAAAGAGGGAGCAAGGTCAAGAAGAGGTCAACGGGGGGGGGGAAAGCCCCTAAATCCCCTGCCCTTGAACGGGGGCCCCCACGGCTGAGTATCATTGCACAAGGTCACGTGCTGGATGGATAAAGTTTCAAGAGAAGACTAAGTCCATTTAGAAAAGGAATGGTCCCAGATGTGAAGCCTGTAGCATTGCACTCCGCTATGGGATTTCAACATCTGTGTGAATTCATAAGTCGTATCTATCCTAGAGGCAGATATGCAAATTCACAGTGGACGTAGTGCTGGGACTCTGTTTCGGCTCCAATCCAGAGGTAAGCGTTGTTATGTGTTTGTAATATTATTACCTGGCTCTGTCTCTATGCCAATGATTGACATCTGATTTGCCGTCACACCTTTAACTAGTTTATTTGGCGTTGCACCTTTCATCAGTTTAGGCACAATAAAATTAAAATTAATTTCCACCTATATTTTCCTTATAAACGTGTTAAATAGTTTACATTTGTTAAACATTTATACATAAATTTATTCCGTAAAAAATTTAAATGTTAAATAAAATATAATTTTTCATTTCACCAAATAATTGGACAAATGTAATGATTGTTAAATTAGATAAGTTTAATCCGTTTTTCATTTACATTTAATCTTTCTTATAAAATGTATTTTTTTTATTTATTAACTTTAAGCTGATAATATCCTTTAGTGAAAAAGCAGTTTTTTTCCTTAAAAACAATGTAATATAAAAGCAACTTTTCTATTTTTAAAAACAATGTAATATAAACAATTAAATTTAAAAGGGGATGTAATATGGGTAAAACATTAAATTAACATAAATAATATTTTATTTAAATTTATTGGATGAAAAAATGGTTAATTGGGGGTCTTTTTTTTAATTATGGTAAAAGAATAATCGGTAAACTTTGGAATAAATGGAAATAAACAAAGGAGCTTTAGGGAAGGGGGGGAAAAAGGGGTTTAAACTCCTTTTAAAGTAGGAAATTAATCCTTCCATAAATAGAACTTTTTATTAAATCCG
>NW_003529870.1:0-929 GCF_000181795.1 Trichinella spiralis
TCGTAAGTGTTCACTTTGCTAACTTTTGCGGTTATCTGTTATGTCATTTGCATGAATATTATCAGGTAAACAAATGCGCAATAGCCATGTTACGGGAAGTAATTGAATCCGAATAAAAGTGCATGGTAATAATATTAAAATTCATTCGATTTGTTTCTAAATTTCTAATTCGTAATTACTTTTTAGGAGAAGGAAGTGTTAGAAATGCGTACATAAGTCTGACAGAGGAAGAAAGGCAATATGTAAGTAGAAAACATTATTTTACTTGTATTTAAATCATTTTGAAATTTAGGAAATTTATTCTAATGCATAACATTCATGGTAAAAAATTAAAAGTGACTGCTCGCCTGCAAATAAATAATGGTACAACATCACACAAAGCATGTAATGGTAGGCAAAGTTCTTCAACACGGCAATAATACCATACGATTAAGTGCCCTCATTCCTAGATTTTGATTAGTATGATTTCAGCCCATTAGAAAATTTGATGATCACCTGGTAAAGATATATCGACGACCAAAGCGAGCTATTCAAGTGTGAAATTACACGCTGAAAAGAAAATGGGAAAACGTGCATCTTTAACATTATCCAGCTAATGCGCTTGATGCACTTGCATTGCACCCAAACGATTATTATCTGAACATGTCCTTACTACTAGAGATTTTCATCACTCACCCAACCGACTGACCAAGCGCAGAACAAAGGTTTACTGCAGTAAAGTATCTAAAAAGCTTTTCCCGGACTATCATGACAGAAGAACGTCTGTACGGACTTAAAACAATGTGTTCGTTCATTCTCTCTTTTCGATTGATCTTGATCTTCTAATAGAAAAGTTCAGTTTCAAACGGAATTGAAACGTGTCGCTCATTTGAAATAAAATATTTTCGAAATACGTTTGATATGTTCGAAAAACAATCATATCATTGAAT
>NW_003529871.1:0-2144 GCF_000181795.1 Trichinella spiralis
GCCAAGCAGTTTCCTTTCGATATCAAAGACTTTGGTGTGATAGCGAAGTGCCATGTCGTCAGCATTCAAACTTTCACAGAGTGCCGCAAATAATCGAGTGTTCAATGCATGCTATTACATAGTTGACAGCCTCACGGAAAAATTAAGGTCTTCTCTGAGATCATCAGGCAGAGTTTTAGCAACCAAAGCCCTGCCGATGAATTACACAGTGCATTGCAAAAATAGATGGGTTTTTTGATTTGACCATGTTCACAAAGCCACACCGAGAGCTAAGCATTGCGGGTGCACCGTCAGTGCATACACCAACAAGTTTTTCCCACATCAAGCCATTTACTTCAAAAAATTGTGACACGGCTTGGAACACATCAGCTCGTTTCGTTGTAGTTTTTAGTGGTTCAGAAAAAAGTAGTTTTTCTTCAATTGTGTTATTTGCAATGAACCGTTCGTATACAATGAGCTGTGCACAGTTTGCCTGGTCTGTGGCTCATCACAACTTATAGGAAAAAAAAAGAGAACACTTTACCTTTTCAAGAACTTGCTATTTTATATCATCAGCCAATTCATCGATTCGGCGTTTAACCGTTGAATCAGAAAGAGAAATATTTTTAAATTGTTTCGCCATGTCATCCCCAAGCAAAATTTTTACTGCATTCACAATGCAGGGCTTAACAAGACTTTCTCCAATAGTATGTGGTTTCTTATTCTTGGCAATCAACATGGCTATTTCATATGATGCTCTTGTAAGCCTTGACAGTCTCCTGATTATACTTGACTTTTTTCTCAAGTCTCATTTGAGAAAGGGAATTTCTTTTAGCGCAAAAGTATTCCACAGGTTTTTTTGATAACTCAGGATGGCGGTGATGCAAATGCCGCTGCAAGTCGGATCGGCCGTACAGCATCATTGCTGAGTGTATCAAGCATACAACGAACGCATTGTGGCACTTCAACGCCGTTTATTTCAATAGCCACGAAGCCGTATTTGAAGTACTCTGCATCATATTTGCGTTTTTTCGACACCATTGTACGCATTGTATTTCACACCAACGTCCAATATAACTTTATTGATGATGTGAATATACACAGACGCTAACTAACTAACTTCCTCCTTTTCTAGCCTGTCGTATAGATAATCCGATCTAACTAGTTTTCGCAACTCGTTTACCAACTAGATGTCTCCGTGGTACATAACAGTACGCTAATAAATAACTTGCCTATTGGAAATAATAACAAACTCTCTAAGCAACAACTGCGGTGCGAAATGTAATAAAACCGTTGTGTTCACGATTATGAGTAGCCAAGCTAAAAACCATAATCATAGTGGGAGATTTAATTATTGATAAGAATAAAATACTTAGAAACATAGGAGTGGAAAAAACCAAACCTGAATTGATGTGATTTCAGACAATCTGAAATCAACTGATATTACAAAATCTCTTGAAAACTGAAACAAATAAACAGCAAATATATGCACACATGAGACAAAAGTTGGTGTTGCCGCGATGTCGAATGAAGGAAAGAATGAGAAAATAAAGTGTGATGGTCGACTTCAGGCGAAATTTTCACCGCATTACTTGTTTCCACCATTAGACAAAATACGGCTTTGTTCTATCAGTTTGATAAATATCGTGCATAGGCCTCTGTCAAAAATTATTCACGTCTCTCGTCACATCAGATGAATTTCTAAAGGCGATTTTAGTGCAAAGGGAAATTATAAATTGCGCACAGCTGACGCGGTTAAGTTAAAACTAAGATGACCAGAAAAAATAGGCGGTTAAAATTTAGCTGAAATAGACCAAGCTGAATTTCAAACACCTCTGCAGGACTAAAAATTCTTACTTCTCACGCCCCCCCCCCTTGGAACCTTCCTACGCCCCCCTGGTTGAGAAACACTGTTCTAAACGGTACCGGGATTTGCAGGTCCCGGCGATGATTGGGCAGTTTTGGGAATCGCTTTGCCCGGTGGCCATACATCGCGGCCCTTACCCGTTTAAAGAAAGGAAAATAGTCAGATGTTGATGGCTCGGCGGAAGCTTCCTCGTCATAAATGGCCAGGATGGGCTTTGTTTCTTCCGCGCTGCGCTTTGTCAAACCCGGCCTCTTTTTTATTTTGTACGCCAAGTGTTCATCCACCGGGCAGCTTTCGA
>NW_003529872.1:0-1035 GCF_000181795.1 Trichinella spiralis
CGACCTCCTACTCATCAAAGCCGACACTGCATTCATTGTGGATGTAGGCATTGCATGGGAAGGTGGACGCCCACTAAAGCTGGTCAACAAAATGAAATGTGACAAGTACAAAACTGCCATCCCGGCAATTTTGGAAACATTTCACGTTGGCCATGCTGAGACGTACGGCGTTATTCTGGGCAGCCGCGGATGCTGGCTCAAGAGCAACGACAAGGCGTTGGCATCAATTGGGCTCAATATCACACGGAAGATGAAAGAACACCTGAGCTGGTTGACGTTTGAAATTATATTTATAACTCAAATAAGCCGGATTTATAACTCATTCATGAAAAAATGAGGTTTTTGTTTTCTTTTTTCCTTTTACCATTCTTGTTCCATTGTTGTTATTTGCTTTAATCCTGTATTTTACCGCCGGCAATTCCATTGTTATTATTACTGTTACTGTTATTATTGTTACTATTGTTTTTACTTTTACTTACTACTGTTATTATACTTTAATTCGTTAACTTACGTTATTGTTACCACTACTTACTTTGCTCTCTCGCAAACGTTCGTTGTTGTTTCTTTTGGACCAGGTTTAGAGAAATCGCACGCACAGCGGAACTGGACCGCTTAAGCCAGAAATAGTAAAGTAACAATAGCCAAATGCCTCGTCATCTAATTAGTGACGCGTATGAATGGATCAACAAGATTCCTTCTGTCCCTATCTACTATCTAGCGAAACCACAGCCAAGGGAACGGGCTTGGCAAAATCAGCGGGGAAAGAAGACCCTGTTGAGCTTGACTCTAGTCTGACTCTGTGAAGAGACATGAAAGGTGTAGCATAGGTGGGAGATTGTCAATTTGCCATCGTTCACGCGATGGTCCGGTGATCGCCAATGAAATACCACTACTTTGATCGTTTCTTTACTTATTCGGTAAAGCGAAAAAATTGTGGCCAATTTGGCGGCGTTTATGTCGCTGTTGGTCATTGTTTTCATGTTGGAATTGAAGCTTTGTTTTACAGGCCGTCGCTTTTGGTGGTCTTCAATTTGG
>NW_003529873.1:0-1603 GCF_000181795.1 Trichinella spiralis
AAAGAAAACAACAACCAACTTTGGCGTTTGTTTCGCATAGCTTTGAAGCCTAAAGGTGTGCTCAGGACGATCGACCGCAAATGGACCCAATACAAGTACAAATCGTCCAGTTCGTAAAAATCGTGACGATATTCGACGTAACGAGTGACCGGCATCGATACAACAGCATAACCACAAGTCGACGTGCTTGTATCCAACAAATAGCCACCAGAGTGGACAAAATAAAATACCTACAATGGATACATTATTACTGAATATCGGTGGATGAAGATGGAAAATTTTTTTTTCCAATATGCATATTATTATTATTATTATTATATTATTATTATTATTATTATTATTATTATTATTATTATTATTATACATACATCCAACAAGCAAGAATGATCTTGAGCTTTTCTCGGCCCTTGGGAAAGCAGACCCAAAAAGCACAACTTGTCCATCACTTCACTCAACGCGGTCCGCAATTTGCCACTGTTGAACATATCGCCTCGCATTTCTTCGGGCAAATCCAACACCAAATAGTGTCGTTTGATTGGATCGTCCAAATAATCCATCAAACCTTGTACCTGTACAATTTTATCAACCGCAATTGAACAAACAATCAACCGATGACAACAACAGTAATCGAATTACATGTTTATCAGGCGAATAAATTTGAATAGCGATCGAAAGCGGCAATACAGATAACAAATCAGAAATGCGCAACCAACAATGAGAAATATCTGCAAAAATATATAAATTAAATTTATAATTTTTTTTAAAAAAATTATCAATTATTAAAATTAACAACCATTCTGCTTTGGTAAAGGAGGCAAAAAGCGCCGCCAAGACAGTTCATCCAAGAATACCGTCGGCTCAGCGGTAGAACGATTTTCCATTTCCCCAGAACAAGAAGGCTCCGCTTGATAGAGTTTGTTTTTGGTCGTGTCGCCACGATAATCGTGCACAAGGTAGAAAACCAGTTCATGCACTGACTGTAATCGAATACACTTGGCCTGATAGCCATAATTGAAAATATCACGCTGAAGTTGTTGAAAAAAAGAAAAAAAAATTAAAATTAAAAAAAAAAATAATAATAACTTACCTTCAACTTTGTAACTTGTCTGAATTGTGATGGCATAGAGAATGGGGGGTTTCGGTCCCGCTGTTTTGTTTTCCGTATGCAAATTTTTCTTCTCGTCATTTTTCTTATCAGTTTTTTTCATCTTCGGCACTTCCTGCTGGGGTGAAACTACAGAACGACCCCGCTTGCGACTTTTGTTCGGACCTTTTATTCGGCCTTCAATGGTTCCAATTAAACTGCACCCGTTTCTTTGCCGAATCGTCGGCCGTAAGGTCGGCTATTCGTTCGGCTGCACCATCCGACGTTGCACCAAAAATTTCACCCTGGAAAAAAAATACCATAATTTTTAAATAAATAAATTTTTTTTCGAAACATAAAAAAAATTACCGTCTTTTTTCTTTATTGCCTCGAATAAGCAGCGTTTGGTACACTTTGATCAATTTCAATTCTTCCAACAGATCGAACAAGCCCGACGAACAACGCTTGTCAATTTCATAATTGTAACCTTCTTCTTTTTCCGTATCTTTAATATGCTTG
>NW_003529874.1:0-1186 GCF_000181795.1 Trichinella spiralis
AAGTGGGATTACAATGCCACATAGCATTTTCACTGAAATTCAGGTAAAATGTATTGAAATAAATGTTCACTTGGAAAAGTATAATTTATATAGTTGATAAATGAAAATAACATTGGAAAAATACGTTTTGATTTTCTTCATCAATTAGTGTAATCTTTTTTAGAAGCATTGATGTATTTGTGTTTGGGTCAGGGCGTTTGTAATTTTTGAATTTTATAGGTGAACTCAGAATGTGGGGAAGAGGCAATTGAGAGTCTTGCACTTGTATATAAACCCGTACAACAGGACTTTAAACGCGTTCTTGGCATTGCCTGTCAGGGAGCAATTGTGCCAGGAAGACATCAAAACTATACTGACACCGTTTTAGTATCATCATATTGCATTGTGGAGGAGTAATTGGCTTTTTATAATATTCATCCACTTATTACTAAACGTAACTATGTATTGATATTTCAGTCCACAGGAAGGTTATGTTGTCAGTGTTGGTTCTCCTGATCCTCATGGAGATCTTCAATCAAGTGCACAACAATTCAGGGCGCAACGTATTTTAAATTTTCCATTTGAGCAACATCCAGTTGGAATTTTGAAAACTCCACAACCAATCGTGTACAGTGATTCAGTTAAACCTATGTGCATAGCAGAGGCTCCGTTACCAGATGAGCACGTATGCATACTGGGAGTTGTAACAAAAGGAGGTTTAATGACATTGCGTCATGTGCAAATGTTATATGAAAGTGATTGTCAAGAACTTGCGCAAGGCTTGAGTTCATACTTGTGTGCAAAAGTGAAAGAAATTGATGCAGAAGTAGGTGAAACTTTTGGCCTGGACCCATCATTGGTAAGATGATGAAAGAATCCAAATTTATTTGCCCTATTTCATATTTACCTCTAGGATATATATCCATTTGTTGCTCCACTTGAATTTGATATTAGTGGCGTACAATCTGGAAGTGTAAGTATTTGTAAAATTGTATTTAACACTTGGTTGTTGACATCAAATAAATAAATTTATTTCATAGTTGGAAACACCACTCTTCTGTTTAACCAATGAGCATCCAACATGGTCTGTTATGGATTTGCGATGAACGCATATGATGTGACAGATCCTGAAAGTCCTATTTGTTTTCTGATGTATTCAGTGATTTGAAAGCTATAAGCAGCATAGTGACGTCACGTATCAGAATGG
>NW_003529875.1:0-930 GCF_000181795.1 Trichinella spiralis
TCCATAGACAGCATGAAATTATGGTATCCAGTGAAACGGTAAGAAAAAGCAGAAGATTTAGGATTAGGAGGATAAAAGGTAATTTGATAAGGTTGAAAAAAATATGAATCTGAATAAAGCGTATTGCATTGTATGAATAATTTTTCAACCACCTCTTGTCCACCATTATACATATACATTATTTTTCAAATTTCTACCTATCTGTTCCAATACTAGAATACGAGCGAAATTTAAAACTTTTGCCATTTGATATGAACAAATTTGAATTTATATCTCACGAAAAAGGAACAAAAATTTTTTTCATGAATACTAACCAAATAAATATTTCAAATAATTGCCAATTCGAATAATTTGTTAACGGTACGTTGATTTGTTTTGTTACGTATAAATGCTTGAAAACAAGCGAACAGCATGAAATCTATTTGCAAATACAAAAAGTTGAATGGATGATGAATCCTTTTCATCTGATTAATGTGCATTCATTCAAGCTGTGTAAGCAAGCTCTCAAAGATAGAAAACCAAAAACACAAAATAATTTGCCATATCGTAAATGATAAAAATTTCAAAAAAAAGAAAAGCAAAAAAAAAGAATTTCAAAAATTTGATCCAATATGATTCCAGTGATCACTGAAAGATGATGAATAATCTGCTCAGGAGATCAAAGTTTTAATAAAGTTATTAAAATTGTTGGACAGCTGCTACTTGGTGACTTCAACTGCATCATCTACTGAGGAAGGAGCAACAGCGGAGAGAGTTAACATTAGCAAAAAATTTAAAAAGTTGTCAATAACCCCTCTGTGGATGTGTGCATTATTTATTTATAACTTTATACATGTGTTTTCACAAACTGTCATAGCCGTGTTTGCAGTTAAATTATTATTATTATTATTTTTATTAGCATGCGATTACTTCGTAAAATTGGCAAAGAAG
>NW_003529876.1:0-1085 GCF_000181795.1 Trichinella spiralis
CTGTTGCTGAGAGCCGCAAGATATAGTGTCTTGTCTTGTGAAGTTTTGTGCAGTCGAACCACACATCAACAGCAAGAAATTAATTGTGGAACAAAAATGAAACTGAAAGAGCATATTTATAGTTTTGAAAAAAAATTATATTGCTTCATTTAATGTAAAATATACAGAGGCGATGAATTTTAAAAAGGGGCAAATGTAGTATACAAAAGATTTATCATGTACAGGTATTATTATACATGCCAGTCTGATGATTAACAAAATAGTGCCATTTTTTCATTTAAACAAAATTGGAATCTCAATCGCGTGGTAGAATAACTTTTAAATTAAAATTTTTAATTGTATTTCAAATCAACGACAAATTTCGATTCCGTTGGAACTGAACATTTCTATTATCAGGTGAGTATCAGTGGAAAAAGTCAAATGAATGTAGTCCACATTGTTCTATTGTCATGGTAGTGCAGAAATAGCTTTTTTAGATATTTTACTGCAGTAAAGCTTCGTTCTCTGCTGGCTTAGGGAATTGGTCAAATGGTGAATATCCGTAGGAGTAAAGACACGATCGGGTAATAGTCGATGTTGTTAAATTTAAATGCATACCCAAATCAAATGCCAAAAGTGCTACGTTAGTTAAAAATCACGTATACTAGTTGCGTTTCTAGGAAATTACAGATTTTCAACTTTCCTACATATTATGGTAGGTGAAATGCGGTAAATTTAGAAGCAATTTATGCAAAAACTACTGGGCAGTGTACATTGAAACTATTCATAACAATGTCATTTATTACTGCCAACATCTACTACTCACAAAAAGCGGAAATTTATGTAAAATATTTTTGGCTATTTTTCAAAAAACAGCGAAGGCAGAAAAATGTGGTATAAGTGGGAAGGAAAAGAAGAGCAATAAAACATAGAGAGTAAATCAGTATGCAAGGAAAATGAATTTATTTAGGTTTATCGTAAATGTTTAAATAATCGAACAGAGAGAAGTCTCTTCTTCACACAAAATTTGTTCCAAACGTTTCTTTATCGCTCACAGCTTCCTAAACGTACCCTGCAGTTTCCGGAAAAATTCTCCAAAACACAAT
>NW_003529877.1:0-220 GCF_000181795.1 Trichinella spiralis
TGTGGTGGATTCTGCGAATGTAATGCAGTCGATTACATACTATTTTTGCCATCTATATGGTCGATGTGCTCGTTCTGTCAGTATACCAGCACCAGTATATTTTGCAGATTTAGTTTGCGCCCGTGCTCGTTATCATATTCTTGCAGCATTGTAAGTTTGATTAACTTATTTAAAAATGAATGAATTATTGAATTTATTTTTTAGAAATTCTGGGCTAGTG
>NW_003529878.1:0-1015 GCF_000181795.1 Trichinella spiralis
TTGGTTGTCCAGACCTGAAGAATTTCTCGTGCTTCAAAGTATTTGCAAATAACAGTGATTCGTCATCGGCCGCTATTTGCTTGGGGATGTAGCCTGTAAATGTTCTATTCAGCGTGGTGAGGCAACCGAGTGAAGAGCGCTGAGTAGCAGAGCGGTACAAAGCGGCGCGGAGGTGTCGAAACGAATGGCAAAGACAAAGACAGCAGGCTGGGCGTAATGGTGGATAGGAGTAAATGTTGGAAAGAGTGTCAACAAAGGCTCGTCGACGTGTTGCACCGGTACAGGCACGTCATCTTTCTGAACGAAGATTATCTAGGGCGGACGGATGTGGATGGGTGGTAGATTTTGGAACCACCTTTTCATGCAAGACTTTGAATCTGTGCAGAATTCAGCCCTCAGATTACATTTCTGGGATATATTGGATATTGTTAAAAAACACTTTCATTTGAGCCTGAGAATCCAGATTAGCTACCATAACCCAGAAGTTTGGCAATGTGTGACGTCAGAGTTTCGATGTGTACGCATTATGGTGTGTGAGCGACGCGATTAGTGCGTGTGGTTTTGTTTGCTCGTGATCATTGAATTGTTGTCCAGAAGCGGAAGCGCAGTGTTGTCCTTCGCAAAGATTCAACACACATGAAATTGGACTCCGAGAAGCACGGCATTACATAGCCACTTCAGCTATGATATTAGTACTCTAGCAACAACATTTTGATTGCAGTTTGAACTGCCAGGACTACCGGAAGCGCAGTGTTGTCCTTCGCAAAGATTCACCACACTTAAAGGTGATCTCCTAGAAGCAAATATATATATGGCCGCTTCGCCTATGATATTAGTACTCTAGTGACAACATTTGATTGCTTTTCGAACTGCCTGAACTACCTTAGGCTCAGGGTAGACTTTCGCTTACATTCACTACATTTAAAGGTGATCTCCTAGCATGTATGCATTATGAAATCTCCTCCGTATATGTTCTAGTACACGATTTCAACAATCGAATGTAGTTTTGAACTGT
>NW_003529879.1:0-1329 GCF_000181795.1 Trichinella spiralis
AAGAAAGCGTTTCGTCGACCCGAGACAAAGTGATACGCGAGCATTTGGCTGCCCTATGGAGGGAGCCAGCGTGCCGCGAGATGTCGGCGCGGGGCATCCAGTCCCTGGTGGACGAAGTGACTAAACATCTGCGTTGTCTCACTGCTCTGGATAGAGATCCATTCGCCGGCCGTCTCCCCGCAAGCGAGGTCCTGATGCCGATGTTGCTGGACAAATTTCCCCCGGCGTTGATAAGGGCCTGGGACACCAACATCGGACCGGATGCAGCCGAAGAAGAGGACAACCTGCAGAAGCTTTTGGAATTCGCTCAGTGGCAGGCGAATCTGCTCGCCAAGTCGAATGGAGAAGAAGCGAAACCACCTGCAGTGAAGTCGGAACAACGGACGCCCTCGTCGAAACCGTCGCGTCCTGAACAGAGATATGGGGATCGCATCAGATCAACTGCGGCGGCGTTGGCAGTGGTCGCCGCCAAGGGCTGCCCGTTCTGTGGTGGGGAGCATAAGGCGGAAGAGTGTGAGAAGTTCCTGAAGGCGGACCTGTCCAGGAGGAAAGACATGGCGCGAACCAAGGAAGTCTGCTTTCGATGTCTGGAGACCGGGCATATGGCGAAAGGATGCCGAGGAGGTCGACCCTGTGGCGTGGACGGATGTCGCCAGGCGCATCATCGGCTCCTTCATCCGCTCTCGACGAGGGAATCGACAGGATCTTCAGAGTCTGACCGCACCCACCAGGGTCTTTTGGTCGTGCGAAGCACCTCCGGGAAAGGACTCCAGACCGCCCGTGCTTGCGCTTATGGGCCAAACGGAAACCACGTGGTGGTGAATTGCCTGCTGGACACCGGGGCCGCAATCTCCTTCATCCGGAAGGACGTGGCGAAAGCTCTCGGACTCACTGGGCATCATGAACGTTGTCGCCTCACAACTCTCGGAGGTCGTGGAGGGCCGGAGCGCCGATGGCGTAGAGTGGAATTTCGGCTTGGAGCGGTTGGAAGCTCAGGCCGACCGGACGCAAGCACCATGGTGAAGGCGCTTGCAATTCCTCGGGTCTACGGTAAATCAGGGCCGGCGGAGTCCCCGGACGGGACACCGGCAAGGACCGTACCCGAGGGTGGACAGCGGCAAGGAACGCCGCTCATGGTCGATGTATTGGTCGGCATCGACTACTATTACGAGCTCGTGACCGGTCGCATTCGAAGAGCGACAGGTGGGTCAGTGGCCGTGGAGACCCGCCTCGGGTGGATCACGTGCGGGAGAGCCGCCCGAAGACGATCCATCGAGGCCAAAGTCTTGCCGAAAGGCGAAGATTCGGATGACAGCCCCATGCGGAAGT
>NW_003529880.1:0-942 GCF_000181795.1 Trichinella spiralis
CGCACTGTGGTGGATTCACAACACCGACCTAGTCGGTGTGACCTGGCCAAGGGCTGGTGCCCAGAAGTCGCGGGTAGGCCAAGAACAATACCCGCGCATTCGCCGGCCAGATCGCTATCTGGGCTTCTGGCGGCTCTGAGTCGGGGTCAGAGAGGCCCCCCTGCTGCGTCTCGATCTATCGTCGTTCGCGAGACAATGGCGAGTGCGCCATAGCGGCGACGGCAGTCAGATCAAAGGGCGTGGAAATGGCCATCATGACGTGACCATTAAGGGATTAGCGCAGGATCAAGAGATCCGAAGCATGACAACATAATTGAAGACTGACAAGGCTTTAGATCGGCGCCGGAGATAGCGAGCGCTCCCGCCGCGAGCGAGCTGCCTATTGGTGGTTCGCGTTTGGGTCGACCGCGGGGCCGCCGACCCTGGCCCTATATATAGGGCTAGAAAGCGCGCCGCGCCAGATATATACTGATACGGAGAGAGAGAGAGAGATACGTCTGTGTGTGTATGCGTCAGTGGTACGATAGTTGTACAAGAGGACGCGTTGGTTGCGAGAAGTCGGCTTAGAATACGTGGTTTGCAGTACTGGTTGCAGTATTGCCGTATTCCGAAGAGTCAAATTGGGAAGTGTAGACGAACCGAGTCGAAGTGCAAGGAAGGACGATCGAGCGAGAGACTCGTGGGTACCTTATTGAAGGGCATTCGACTTACCGTTAGGAACAACGGTAGTAGCTCGGGTATTCGTACACTTCGAGCGTGCAGTCGCAACGTACAGAGTTATCGGAGTTAGGGAACCGGAAGACGTCCGCGAAGGAGATCGCCATCGACGAGAGTTTTGGACCCCGATCGCTGCCCACGCCGTGGAAGATACACCTAATCCACTCTTTATTATACAGTCCACTCACTTATTGGGCGGACGAACGAACGTCTGGTCTATTCATA
>NW_003529881.1:0-1256 GCF_000181795.1 Trichinella spiralis
AATTAAATCCAGTGCAATATGTTTGTTTTTTTCATTAACTTTGTTTGCAAGACAACAACATCAACAACAACAACAACAAGTAAAAATATTTCAGTCCAAGCCTTTCATAAACAGTATTAATTAAATTTATTTATATGAACAATATCTGTCAATTCGGGAATGTTATAAACGACAACAATAATAATAATAACAGTTCATAATAAAGTTCTACAGTGGACATTCAATTTTTTCTGTTTTCATAAGGGAAAAATTTTCAATAATAATCTATTACTTATTCTACTATCAATAAGTTGCTATTTTTAATAATGTTTTTGTTCTCGGCATGTAAAAAATGAATCACTGATAACTTTTTTCATGCATTCTATATTTTCAAAAAGTTTCACATTATTATTAATAAAGCAAACCATTATTCAGTTTGACTTCCGGCAAACAACCCCCAATTGAACATTAAATTTTAAAGCAATTTACTTTCACTCTAAAATCATATCCGCAAGAACCATAGTAAAATTTAAAAATTACATCAACTGGCCTTCCAGGCAATTATCATTATAAAAGATACAATTTGCATATTGTTGTTCTTGCGTTCAACTCAGAAAAATAGAGTTTTTTTTCACTTTCATTAAGCTAATCCTTGTCACTGAATAAATAAACATTTCAAAAGCTTTTTCTCAAATGCTTTTGCTTAAACTTATTCCCTTTTATACCCTCAACAAATGTTTGTACAGAATATGTATATAAATATATATAATTTTTGACAATTTATTTTTGCTCAACATAATAAATAGATGACTTAAAAATTACTATGCCAAAAAAAACAGAAAATTCGTTCTCATCTACCTATTTAATTATATTATCCAAAAAATCAAACTTTTATCTAAGTTTTTTAAACAATGTTTCAAAATTATTGGCAACTACTGCTTGTCGTCCCATGATTCGTTTAATACAAAATCAAAAACAGCTTGTGTAAGGAATTTTAAAGTAAAAAGAAAAATAAGAAAACAATTTCCTCCATCCAATAAATATACGAGCAATTTTCTTTACAATAGATGAGATTGTTTTCTTAGTGCATGAAAAGGAAACTTGTCTTTTCAAGTGCTAATAAACACATCCGTGTACAAGCAAATTTACAAACTCGCCAGAAGAATTAATCATGCCAATAAAATAATAAAATAATAAAATCAAAATCTGCCCAATAGAAATTCGATTCAAGCATCTTTTCAAAAGCATGCAGTTCAGAATGGAGATCAATTCACAGT
>NW_003529882.1:0-1277 GCF_000181795.1 Trichinella spiralis
AATTGCAATTAAAACAAAAAGAGATTTAAAAAGTTCATTGAATAAAAAGCAATAAAATATTGAATGTCTGAGAATATGAATTCGTAATTTTTGACTTATGATATAGATTTTTTAGAATTTTCTTTAAAACTGACAAGCATGCATATGTAGACTTGCACAGCATGGAACCTCTTGTTTTTAATTTTTTTCTTTTATGAAAGAATTTTTATTGAGCTTTCAATGATGTGCCGTAAGAAATAGAATGAAATGAAGTTCTATTTGTTCTTTATCGATGCAGTGAATTTTATTGCAGGTATAACAAAAAGAAAATTGGCAATGGAACCTGCTGCGATAATGAAAGCTTTGAATAGTTTTGATCTTAGCGCACTTTCTGCGGAAAAAGTGGAAATTCTGCTGAGAATAATACCTACAGCAGAAGAGGTGAAAAGCAATTTTTTATTTATTTGGAATGAAAATTTTCCTTTACTTATTTAATTTTTTAAGATCAAATCTTACAAAGAATATGAACAGTCCAAGCAACCCATGGACATGCTTTGTGAGGAAGATATTTTCATGATTGGGGTGAGTAATATTATATATGTATATATAGTATAGCAGTGAATTGTGTTTTTGTTTAGTTGTCACGAATTGAACGATTGTCTCAGAAATTGCAAATTATGAGTTTTATGGGTAATTTTTCCGATTCGGTGAGCACAATTCTTCCCGTTTTGGATAGTGTTATCGCAGCAGCGGAATCTTTGCGAAATGCGAAAAAATTGTGGAAAGTTTTGGAAATTATTCTTGCCTTTGGAAACTATATGAACAGTTCGAAGAAAGGCGGGATTTATGGATTCAGAGTACAATCTTTGGAAACAGTATGACGAATGATGCATCATAATTTGAATTCACCTTGTTATTATTATTATTTAAATGATCATTTTACAGTTACCATTTCTGAAATCACCTCACAACAAGTCGATTAGTTTATTGCACATACTGTCAGAGACTATAAGAAATAAATTTCCAGAATTGCTCAGCTTTCCCCAAGAACTCGAAGCTGTGGAAAAAGTTTCTTCAGGTTTTGAAATTATTGTCTTTTTTTAATTATGTAAAAGTAACTTTTTAAATAATATTTTTTAGTTTCATTGGAATCTGTTCTTGGTGATGTGAATGAATTAGAAAAAGGATACGAGTTGGTTAAAAAAGAATGCACTTTGCGTGGAGAATCTGTAACAGCTTTGACGAATTTTAAAGCTCTGATTGAACAAGAAATGCTTCAGTTGCGCACTAGCGCCGAA
>NW_003529883.1:0-989 GCF_000181795.1 Trichinella spiralis
TTCTAACCAGGGGCATTAAGAAACTAATTATAGCTAAGCATCACTGCCATAAACGACGCTTTTCTTTATTATTAAAGGTTTATGATCCAGAATACACTGACCTTTATTTCATGCTGAAAGCCCCCTACTGAGCGCAGAAGTTCATCTAATCTTCAGAAATGTAGCAGGTCACTTTCTGCTTTGATATCTAAAATGCTGAGCTTGAACAGAAATAAAATTCTCTCCAATTTGTGAATTGATTATGTTTTACCTCAGTCCTCTCTTTTTCTGCATAAAAAACGTATTGCAAATTGAGTTGCGTTAATAATATCACTGCAGAAATGATTGACCAATTTATGTATTTAGTCCTTTACAACCTTCAGATTTAAGCTAATTATAGGTCATTTTCGATATAATATTTAAAGCTTCCATTTGTTCACTTAAAAGGGATCGTGTTTTAGTTCATTACTGCAAATATTGCATTGTTAAATGCCAGTTAATAGTTAATAGAAGTTCAGCAACAATTGGAGTTAAATACGAGACACAAAATCTTTAGCTTGCTACGGGTGGGCATACTATCTCTAGCACATCTCTGCGTTAACAAAAAACACTGGGCTTGCTCACGGATAGATACATTTATTAGCAGTATGCTGCTTAATACTAAGAAAAAACTTGGAATTTAGAAAAAAAAGAACGTCCTGGCTCAGTATGCATATAAATATGAGAGTGAACGTGGTTTTCTACAAAATAATCACAAAGTTGAATGTAAAACAGATGACAGTACTGTAAAAACTACAATAGCGAAGAAGTTTTTAACTTACTTGCTGTAGAAGAGATTCCACTGGTTAAACAAATTTACAGTCACAAATTCATTCAAGCATTCACTGCTTTGGAAAACCAATGGTCGCTTTCCCATATAGAGTTCAGCTCTTTTGAGTAATATATTACACTGTGCAGAACCATACTACATATGTGATCACGCACTTGCCACACAGATAGAGTCCTGCGAA
>NW_003529884.1:0-1022 GCF_000181795.1 Trichinella spiralis
AACAGCTTGTATTTTCACTGAAGCATGAAATTTTGTAACTTTCAAATCAGAAGGATCTCCTTCTGACTCAGGCGCTCTTCTCATAGCCGGCACCTTATCTTTCGTATCGGAAGTCTTCAGAGCCACTCTCCTTCTTCTTGTCGTCAAGATGGCGAGTTGAATGTTCGTCGACTGCTTCAGCCGCTCATACTATGCTCCTTCTTCACTGTTTCAGCAACTCATCGGTCTTGAGCAACTTCGATTAAGAATTTGTTTTCTGCTTTTCTTCGATTTTGATTCAAGGCGAATGCTGGCAAGCATCACATTGGCCTTGAATGAAAGTGACGTGAAAACAAATTAAACATGCGCCACAACGAACGAAAAACAGTCGTCACGATACAACCATTTTCCATTTCTTCAAGACATAAGCACGCTTAGCGGCTTTATTATTGCTTTACCGGCAATCAATCACGTCATCCCTTCTTCATTTGAAACTAATACTTTGTCGCTTGAAGTTTTTTCATATTTATAACGGTTGATCTTTGTTCCACTGACAAAACCACTTTACTGCGCTTCTCCACCAAACGAAGACACGAATGGATTAACCAGCACAATACCACTACTTGCCGTATTCGCTGGGACCCATCCACCAGCGCATAAAAATAGTGTAATACGCAGGATAAAAATGATTATTAGTTGACAAAGATCCTCTCACAAACACGCACACAAACACACACATGAACAGCGCAACGCAACCACCGCACTGAACACAACGCCAAACGGCGACTGCGCTCGCTCGCCTGCCACTGCTACTTTTATACTAGCGTGGAGGTGTGTTGCGTCGCAATTCGTCCAAAATTAGCCAGCGTAGTCTCTTTTCGCTCACGCCAAACGTGATTGGTAGATACACAATTTTCAAATGCTGGATGGTCTCTTTTCGCTCACGCAGAGCATGATTACTTGGCATGGAATTTTCCAAATGCTCGATAGAGTCTCTTTTTGCTCACGCCGGCCGTTATTTGGCAACGAGACTCGTCGTGATA
>NW_003529885.1:0-839 GCF_000181795.1 Trichinella spiralis
CTGTGGTGGATTCTTTCAGGATCTGTCACATCATATGCGTTCATCGCAAATCCATAAACAGACCATGTTGGATGCTCATTGGTTAAACAGAAGAGTGGTGTTTCCAACTATGAAATAAATTTATTTATTTGATGTCAACAACCAAGTGTTAAATACAATTTTACAAATACTTACACTTCCAGATTGTACGCCACTAATATCAAATTCAAGTGGAGCAACAAATGGATATATATCCTAGAGGTAAATATGAAATAGGGCAAATAAATTTGGATTCTTTCATCATCTTACCAATGATGGGTCCAGGCCAAAAGTTTCACCTACTTCTGCATCAATTTCTTTCACTTTTGCACACAAGTATGAACTCAAGCCTTGCGCAAGTTCTTGACAATCACTTTCATATAACATTTG
Organism: Trichinella spiralis; assembly: GCF_000181795.1. NCBI lineage: Eukaryota > Metazoa > Nematoda > Enoplea > Trichinellida > Trichinellidae > Trichinella > Trichinella spiralis. Next base: position 409 of record NW_003529885.1, read on the forward strand.
CACATGACGCAATGTCATTAAACCTCCTTTTGTTACAACTCCCAGTATGCATACGTGCTCATCTGGTAATGGAGCCTCTGCTATGCACATAGGTTTAACTGAATCACTGTACACGATAGGTTGTGGAGTTTTCAAAATTCCAACTGGATGTTGCTCAAATGGAAAATTTAAAATACGTTGCGCCCTGAATTGTTGTGCACTTGATTGAAGATCTCCATGAGGATCAGGAGAACCAACACTGACAACATAACCTTCCTGTGGACTGAAATATCAATACATAGTTACGTTTAGTAATAAGTGGATGAATATTATAAAAAGCCAATTACTCCTCCACAATGCAATATGATGATACTAAAACGGTGTCAGTATAGTTTTGATGTCTTCCTGGCACCAATTGCTCCCTGACCATGCCATGCCCAGAACCGCTGTTT
>NW_003529886.1:0-793 GCF_000181795.1 Trichinella spiralis
CTGCCCCATATTTTCCATCGTGGGACCAGGCCCAAAACACAATGTACTACGGCCGTTCAGTACAGAGATACCCACAACTTCTGGCCAGGCGACAGGATCTGTGGATCACTGCTGAGCAAACATCAACAAAATCCGGTGTGCAATTTTTAATGTATCATTCGCCGACCAATGATATATTAATTTTTATCAAAAAGGCTGTTGTGCGGCTGCTGGCTCAGAGTAACTGCTAGTGCAGGGATAGGACTTTTAAGATTGCCCCATCCTGGTACCAAGAGTTGTTTAACCTTAAGATAATATGGATAATCGGGAAATAAGAAAAAAGTAAAAACTGTGAATGACATTTGGTTCCACATAGGCATTGGCTAATCATCTGGAAGACTATCACAGCCGCATGAACAAAAGAGCACAAAAGCACCACTTGTAATTCTGTTAGTTTCTACGACTGATCATTGATGAACAGGGTAAAACTGAGTCGGTAGTGCAGCAAATGGACGATGACTATACGCGTGAAACGGGCTTCGTGAGAAGTAGCGCAGCTTACGGTTTCCAGGAGTGACGTGTAGCTAGGCTTACGAGTAGAATACAACGTAATAAAATTAATATAAAACATTTTTTATGAGCTACAGCTTATCGTTCTCCTATACCTGTACGATTATAGTTCCTTTGCACTCACTATTCATTATTGTTCTATATTTTATTTATTATAATTGTATAGTTTCACCTTTTTCCATTGATATATATAATGTAGTCAGATTGTTTGTGGTGATATATGGTTGCTGTGATGTATGATTTT
>NW_003529887.1:0-835 GCF_000181795.1 Trichinella spiralis
GATACATAGAGCACAGAGCCAGTGTGATAATTTGCATTCACTTAACAGCGCACGCCATCTGGTGCGGGACTACGTCTTCGGCGGATCGGGTTCCCTGATCCGACAGGGTCATCTTGGAAAAAGTCGTGAAGGACAGCACGGGAACTTAGAGGCGATGAGGCCGTGGGGGTCTCCGGGGCAGGGCTTGGTGGGGGGGACAATACGGGGCAGGAGAGCTAGGGGGGCAGGTCCCCACCGCAACCAAAAACTTTTTTTTTAAAAAAAATTTAAACACGAATAACAGTGATCTCCTTTAGTATTGAATTTTTAAAATGGAAAGCGCGAATCTCCTCCCCCTTGAAGACAAGGAAAAATGCAAAATCTCCCCCACTCTGTTGGGCAGGCAAAAAACGCACTATCTCCCCCTCCCCTTGGAGCAGGGAAAAACACTAAACTCCCCGCACATCTGAGGCAGGTGAAACAACTAAGTCTCACCCGCCTCTTTAGCGCGGAAAGCATATTTTTTCCCCGCTCCAGGGAAGGGGAGCGTGCGCTCTGCGTGCCCAAAGAGCAAGGAAGAGTTTGCACTCTCCCTTGTCTAAGGGAAGGGAGCTTCACGCTCCAGGATGGGGCCCATTTTTGGTCTCTCCATCCTCCACCTGCATTAAATATTTCAGTCCCACTCCAGGCATGTTTGCCATTTCGCAGAGCTCATTTATGCCCAGACTTTTATCTGTTTGTTTGTATTACATTGTACATTTATTACAAAAAAACTTTTTGTGAAAATAAAATGTTTCATTAATAAAGAATTGTTTGTTGGTCGCATTGTTCTTTTGGTTTATATTAAAAAGAAAAA
>NW_003529888.1:0-535 GCF_000181795.1 Trichinella spiralis
TAAAGTCATTTAGTGGTTTAATAAGAACCGTGATGAATCGACAAACTGTGAAGTTAAGTTCAGAAGTATTAATCCTCTTCTCCATTTCTGCTTGATGAGCACCCGCAAGAGGCAATCCCACAGCAGCCATTCTTCTTTCCGCCTCTCCCGGCTGACTGTTGAGGATTTGAAAATGAACATGAAAACAACCTGGAGTACTCCCGTTTGATACTGTTGTTTGAAATCTGGCTCGTTCATGCAGCGGTCTCCTGAATGCGCAATAATGAAGTATATTGTTTTGTTCTTTGTAAGTTGAGGCAAAGCCGTTATCAGAAAGTATATCCAATTTTTGGTTGTTGCCCGCAGTGTGGTTTATAACAATGATTGTTGCTACCTTGTTCTAATAAACAGTTTAATCGATCGCTTTGTTGTTGTTTCTGCTTATTATGCTTTATATTATTGTCGAAACTGCGAGGGGTTTAGTCTTGAGGGTCTTTGTTTAGTTTATTCAGAGGCGCACCGGCCAGTTTCTATAAGAAAAAGTTGCACGAGCATC
>NW_003529889.1:0-1045 GCF_000181795.1 Trichinella spiralis
ACCCCGCATATGTGCAAAGAGTATGGAAATTTTGAAAAGATATCATTCAGTTTATTCAGTTGATCTCTGACTGTCTGCTTCTATGCTTTGCAATTCTTTTCTTCCTTCTAGGTACTGCGTTCGAATGCAAGATATCGTTATCGACGGAATATTATGTTCACCGCTCGGGGACAAATTCCATCTGCAACTGGGGCTACAGCGGAAAGAGTTGTCCGTTTTCGCCCTGTTAGAGTTTATTGTTCTTTTTATTCAAATGACTTTATTTTTAAATTTTTTGATATTCATATATTTTCACTTATTTGATTGATTGATTTGAAAGAAATTATTATTAAATTTGTTCTGTTGTAGCCGGCCGTCATGAGGGAAGCTGACATTGAATCTCCCGAATGGAGGCAGAACGGTGACTTTCCACCAGAATGTCACATGTCGTGAGCGATGAAACAACGAACAACTATCAATGAAAATAACGTTTGCAGTGCATTTCTTATTCATATTTATTATTATTATTATTATTATTATTATTATTATTTACAAAGAATTCGTTATTTTAATACTGTTTCTTAATTTATTGCATATTATTGCTGCTGCTGTCTATTTATGTGGAATATTGTTTAATAATTTTTTCCATTATTTATTTATTTATTTATTCATAGTGGAACCTTTTTATAGACTCATGATATTTATTTATTCATGGAAATAAAGTTGTTTTTTGGCTGTAAGGTTTGCTTTGTGATAATAATAACCATCTAGTGATGGGAAAATTTTAATAGTGGAACTCCTTGGAACGGACAATATGTTGTTGAAGAATGAATTTTGAAATCTTTCCTGTCATCTTTTTGCTAATTGATTTATCATCTCATTAATTGACCGCTGCTTAATTGCCAAGCAATATTCAATTCTATTTACCTTTCTCCTCCTGACGGACAGGCCATTCACTGATAATTATATTCATTTATCACCTTTGGTTGGCATTAGCATTTTCATATTTGCATCTTTTCCTTCATTCACCTTTTTCTCTGTTAAAAGATAAGAAGTATTCGCGATA
>NW_003529890.1:0-1181 GCF_000181795.1 Trichinella spiralis
CTCGCAGATGCTCAACAGGCTGGTTCGCTTTCCAAACCATTTTTCATGCGGCATTTTGGTTGTTTCTTTCCGATTGGGGATGCGGTTCAAAGGATAGGGCAGCAGTATGAACTGCTTCAGCTCAGGAGACTTCTTGGCAAAATTTCTTGCATGCAGGCATTGGACCCTTGCCTTTTCAACGGAGTGTTTTGTTTCTCTCTTTTCAGCCATCCCCATTACACTGAGTGGGCTCTTTTCATGCCCAATTTTTCCTCTTTATATGAAAGTTATCCAAATTTTTTGTTGACCAAATTCCAGTCCCCGCCGTCTGTTTGGAATCCATTGCACGTCGCATCCAAATTTATTGCTTGATTTTCAGTCATAGGCAATGTTTGAGGGTATCGTAAAGATCTCGTCCCTTTCCATTCATAAAAGTAAACCCTTACTGTATCCTGATGATTCATCTTTGATGCATATGAAATAACGATTACCACCGACTAATGGGTGGATAAAAGGTCCATAGGCATGAGCATGAAGTATCTTTCCATGAACAGATTTTCGTAGTTCAATGATTTCTTTGTGAGGCTTCTGAGTCATTGAACCAAAACCGCACTGCTCACAAAAGAACGTTTCTTATGTTGTCGCACGCAGCCCATCAACAAGGTTATATTGCATCATAATTTTAATTGACACTGATGTGTCCAACTCGATGATGGCAAAGTTCGAACGAGTGTGCTCCCCCTCTGCGAACTTGCAGTATCGCAGTGTTGTCTGACGATTTCCGGAATAACAAAGCATAAATATCTCCATCTTTGTCTGAACCCTATTCTGTCCTGTTATTCGACAACTCACGGGGGTTGAGCTTGTCCATCGCGATTTTGTATGCCCGGGAATCTGCTACCGCTATGCCATACACAAATCTATACCTGAGATCCGTAATGTAGAGAACGGCGTTGAATATGAATTTATTCCACTGCTTTCCATTCAACACTTGCAACATCTATAGTGCGAATTCCAACTGCGAATCTCACCTTTGACTGCTTCAGGTTGCATTCCTTGCGATCTATGTTCTCTAATGTTGACAACTCAATGTTAGTTCCTGATAATGACGCTGATCGCTCGAGAATGGTATAGCTCGCTGTCACTGCGCGTCTGACGAATATCTAACTACACGCGTACGACTAGATCACTGGTTTCGTCTT
>NW_003529891.1:0-764 GCF_000181795.1 Trichinella spiralis
GAATGTTTTTTCGATCGATTTAGTGTTTTAGAATGTGTTTCTCAGAAATGATGCTTCTGCGGGTTTTTAATTTGTTTAATTTCGAATCCAATGCCGTTATACTTGAATTTTTTTCTGAATCTATGTGTACTGCATTTTAGAATGTTTCGCAATTTTGTTTCCAAATTTAAATTTGTCATTTCTTGCACCAGGTGAACTCTTGAAATTTAATTAATTCCGTTTCAGTCTACCTGTACATGATGTTAAAATTATAATTTTTTCAATAACTGATGGTTTGACGATATTTTTTTGTCATTTTATGGCTATTCCGTATATTTTTTCTCAACAAATTTCGCGTTCTTCACCACTTCTGCCAACATATAACAAACTTTTCAGAATTTTATCATTCTCTCTGCGTCCCATATCGAGTTGATCACATTTTCACCACAACCGATTGTTTTTTGCTATTTGGAAAATTTTTGATCATCAATTTTTTGAACCTTTTTTTATAAACAACTGACTTCAATTCAAATGGCACTTCATCCAAAATGGCCCGTATTCAACCTTTTAACAATTATTCTTTAACAAACATCAAGTAGTGCTGAGAGCACGGACAGACGACAATCATGAAGCGTACCGCATTTTTCTTTGGTTTTGTCACTATTTTTCAGTAAGCTACTATACAAAATTCACTGAAACTTTATCCTATCGTCATAAGTAACACAAATGTGGTAGTTGTTGCCTTCAGCCGAAGTGCATTTCAAATAATAAGACTTTATGTACAT
>NW_003529892.1:0-884 GCF_000181795.1 Trichinella spiralis
GGATTGAAAAACTGAAATTCAGTCGTGAATCGCAGAAGTCAGAAAAGTTGTACACAGCTTAATGAAGCCGATAAATGAGGACAAGTAAAAGCATCTTTTAGTAGGAAGTTATAGTATATTTCCAAAAAAATCACGAAAAGATAATTCGTAATTGGAAATACAGTAATATGCAATACTTAAATTGCCAAATTAATGATAAGAAGGTTACTAAGTAATAAACAAATAAGAGAAATGCAAATGTTGTATTCATAGTTATTACTTTATTACACCGCTGTTCGATAAGCGGTGGCGATGCGTAACCAAGGTTCAAGTGCAAAATGCTACATTCAGGTGAAAATTTAATGCTGAAACTTACTTTCCTGATGTTTTCTATGAATGCATGCATATTTACGTATTTAGGCAATTTTCAATTTAAAGATGCGTAAAACTTGATATACCTTTAAAGCAGAATTCTTAATTACATATAGCTGAACGTTGAAGGTCCTGAACAAATCCTTATTTCAATTTGTTATTTTGCGTAATCGTCTAGATTTAACTAAAGAGGACGTTAAAAGTTTCAATTTACACCTGCCTATAGTATTCAATTTTATTCTTTCCTTACCAGGTCGAATATCACTAAGTGCATAGTGATATTTATCATGCAAGACAGAAAAATACCATTTTCATACAGAAATTGTTTTCAATTTAATTTTATTGTCACTTTATATTGTTTTCTAAATTTTGCAAAATGAAGACATTAGATAAATCAAAATTATCGTCCATTTAATTTTGCTTGTCATACAGCGCAACCAGTGCGCTTATCATTGTTTATTTTTTGTTGACATTATGTTCTATTCATATTTGAGTATCAGATTCAACTTACATAACCCAGCGTTTACCGCTAC
>NW_003529893.1:0-915 GCF_000181795.1 Trichinella spiralis
AGTGGTGTCTGAAACCGTATTTTACAAATGATAGCTCTGAAGAAAAAGGTCTTGGCTCCTTGGAAACCATATCATGAGCAAACAGCGCGCTTTACTCAGCGACTTTTTCTTTTCATACCAGGGACTCGAACCCCGATATAACAACTCGGCACAACCAATGGCAAGTGATACGATTAGGCCACGTTCACTGCCCAACTGAAATGAAATATAAATTGTATTTAAAGGAGAAGCAATGCATAAATTATACTTCTAAAATATTTAAAGTATTTGTTGATAATTTTTAATTTTTTAAAAACAAATAATATATGAATTTCAAAGTGAATGAATTGAAATGTTAAACAAATTTTTATTATTAAAATGAAGAAATATGTTGAGAAATGAATTTTTTCAACTGCAATGATGATTTATTTTATTTATAAAATATGGTTGAACATTTTCTGTCACAACAATATTTTATAATATAATATAATATATATATATATATTCCCATAATATTAAAACAGAAAAAATGTAGTTGGAATTTTTCATCTTGAACTTTGAATGGCTGGCAATGTGCGATTGTTTATTAAAAAAATGCAACTAGCTTAAATTTGTTTGATTTTTAAAAAGGCACCGATCAATAAGACTGAAAAGATAAATAGTATTAGAGTGTAAGCGGATACATTCAGTGATTTATGTGAATATCCCATTAACAATAAAACAGAATAAAAACCAAATTAAGTGTGCATTGCAAGTAATAAGGATGGAGTAAGCGTTTCACAGTAAACACACAACGGCAAAAGTAGCAACGAGCTAAAAAAAAATTTGCAACCGCAGTCATATCAATCATCAGCTTGTGAAGTCAATTAGATCAGAAAATTTAGCTGAAATAAGCATCGACAATTGAAAGCATGTGAAAAATAGCATGAATATCAA
>NW_003529894.1:0-834 GCF_000181795.1 Trichinella spiralis
TGTGGTGGATTCAGAATAATCAAGTGCAGTGTAATGTGCTTGATATATTTCATAATGTGCTTGGGTTTCAATAGGTTTGGTCAACCGCCACGTCCAATCAAAGTGAAAATGCGCGCATTTTTTGTGTGGAGCGTGCATTTTTATTGTGTGAAAAACGATTTGTTATTTTGTACAAATGATAAAAGCAGTCGGTAGTGCTCTTGTGGTGTGTTTTCTGTTCAGTGAGCATTGCTTATGTGCTGCATATCGATGAACAAAAATAAAATTATCACTGTTAACGGTGGATCACTTGGCTCGTACGTCGATGAAAAACGAGGCGAGACTCGAAAGTTTATGTGAATTGCAGCCACGTTGAACATAGAAATTTTGAACGCACATTGCGGTGTTGAGTTGACTCGACGCCGCGTCTGTCTGAGGGTCGTTACTATTACATATAATATTATATATTTTGCTGTGCTGTTGTTCTGTGATTGTCAACAACAGTCGTCGGCTTTTAGTTGCTATGTATATGCAGCTGCTGCCAATGTTATGTTGTCTGTGATAAGAAATGGATCGAATATGTAATTTGCAATGTGTGTAATTGTGTAGAGTGTAAAGAAACGGTGTGGATGTTTCTTTGAATATTCGATCATCGTGTTGTGTTTGAATAATGCAAACAACATAATTTGGAGATTGTTGTCGACGTTGCAGTGTGTGTGAAATTGCAATTGTGCAACGCTGCGCTGTGTATTGAATTCTCAATTGAAAACCGGTGAGCGTTATAAAGGTGCATATTTCTTGTCGTTGTTGTTGCAAATGTTTTTTTAATCAACAGCATTTTGTTTTTCAATAAAC
>NW_003529896.1:0-685 GCF_000181795.1 Trichinella spiralis
TTTTGGCCAGCTTTTCACCTCTCGGAAGCGGATGAATATATGAAATTTATTTTATTTGCGATATGAAGGTCATGTTCGGCATCTGAATAAAAATATGTGACTGACTGTCACTATTTTTATTAGAATGACATTTAATATGATTTGTGCACCTTAAAATAGCTGCTTCATCCGATATAACTGATCGACTGCACAACCAACAAAATGAAATGAGCCACCGGAAACCATTACCAACTTCTGACAAGACAAGAAGACATTTTGCCGGGATCTTCCACACATTTTCATGATCCCAATATGGTTCACGGTGACCTCATTACCTCCTGATTCCAGAGAACCCTGTTATATGATTGCACCAAAGGTGAAAATCACGACATTTTGCTTTTATTCGATGATTTTCATCACATTCTTCACCATCATGCTCCCCCTTTTTCTTCAGCTAATTTCCATCCACAAAATATCCCTTTTTCTATATGACATACTTAAATACAAACTTGGTCAAAATAAGAATCACTTATGCTGCATCAGAAACCAAACATTGCATTACATCAGCAATATGACGAACGAAATTGATCTTATCGACCATGCTCAGGTCCTACATATCTATCTTCTCATTTAAGCCTCCCATGATGATTCACTCCGCCATCATGATAACATCCTTCTATAGCAAATTTGCAGTGTGACTCTCGTC
>NW_003529897.1:0-586 GCF_000181795.1 Trichinella spiralis
AAGCACTATACTCTCTACCTGTCTTTTGATTGTTATAATGTCATCGGGAAAGTGTGAAGCCGGAAGAAAAGGAAGCAAAGCCAAGCGGAGATGACCGCGCGGGGAAACCCACCGGTCGACACCGGCTCGTCGTCGCTTAGTGACGAATGCGCTAATAGCGCGTTTACGGAGGTGAATGAGCCTGCCCGAGAGAGCGGCTCGTTACATGACTGTCTAGTATCAGCGGCAATTCAGAATTCAAATGCGCTCGAAACATAATCCTAATATCCTCCAATTACTTGCCCATCGCTTCGCCTAACGGTGTATATTAGACAATAAGAAACTGCGGTAATTTTCTTCTTTTTGGATAAAGTACTACCATAGGGTGGGCGGGGGGGAAAAAGTGATCTATCAAAAAACCATTGGGAACCTACATTGACAAACACTTGTACAAAAAAAAAAAGAGGGGAAATTTCATCATATTCTATCCTTATACTCATTCATATTTTTATGCTCTATTACAACTATGCAAAATTGTTGCTACCTTTAACATGTCAAATGATTACTACTGGTGCACTATATATATTATTCCTTGTTCAAATATCTC
>NW_003529898.1:0-911 GCF_000181795.1 Trichinella spiralis
CGCATCAAATTTATTGGTTGTAAAATTTCTGTCGAACTTTGATTGGTTATAAATTTCATTGATTTTTGTGTTGCTAAATTTTATTGGTTGTTTTTCCGATAAATTTTATTCGTTGTCGTGAACCTAAATTTCACTGGTTTTCATTGTAATGCGTTGTAATTTTGGTTTCTTTTTAATGGTCAGTTTTCTGATATTCAAAGCTCTACTATGTATATTTTATATAGTGGAAACATAAAGAACAATTGAAAACTGACTAGCATTTCAAAATTTTATGCTCATAACGAATTTCCTTGCGATTTCATTTTTGTTTATAATTAATCTTATTCATACAACGGCAGATAGGATCTAAGAAATTTGCTTTACTTTCAGCTAAACTGACTCGGTTTATTGCATGTGTCCTATTTAGCTTTTTGAAGACCTTTTTCAAAAGTTGGCTTTTGATCAATTTGTTTTTTAATTTGTTGAATTTAAATATAATTTTCAGTAAGAATTGGAATAGACTCTCTCAGTAAAAATTTCAAGCTAATTATCTATTTGTTGCCAAAATTAGAATTTTCTTAGGATAGCTTCTAATTGCATAGTTGTGGCGGCTTGCCTAAACTTTTCATTGATTAAAATTATTCTGCTTTAATTAGCTACAATTTCTATTTATTTCATTGGGCCAAATTTTTAATTATATAACAGTTCATCACGGAATTTGATCTCTTTGACAGTGAAATTCTTTCACTGTTTTAAACTGTTTTTCTTCTAAGTAATCACTTTTCCACTTTGCACTTTTTAGTAATTACTATTTGTAATATGATTTAAAATCAGTCTGCTCATTTACTGACTAACTGTAAATACTTTGTTAATCTTCCTTACTTTTAGCAGATGCTATGCAAAGAAAATATCTGAATATTATCCTAAAATTT
>NW_003529899.1:0-748 GCF_000181795.1 Trichinella spiralis
CCCTGTGGTGGATTCTTTGATTAAACGGTTTCATTGCAATAGTGTTGCTCTGTGAAACGTTTATTTTTTGATGTAATTCCGTCAAAATCAAAACGTGACAGTTGGCAATGTACCGTGTGTGTGTGTGTGTTGGTGTCAATGTTGAGTGATGTTTTCTGAAATGTCGACCTCAGATCAGACGAGATTACCCGCTAAATTTAAGCATATCAATAAGCGGTGGAAAAGAAACGAAAACGAATTCTCCAAGTAGCGGCGAGCGAAACGAGAAAAGTCCATACACCGAAGTCGGCGAGCAGTTGTGTTCGTCAACAGTGTGGTGTTAAAGGTGTCGTTGCATGTGCTGAAATCAGTTCGTAGGCTCCCTTGATTGGGGCTTCAGAGCGGGTGCAGGACCCATAACGAACGATGTTTTGTGCATGGTGTCGCGGCTCCTAATCGAGTCGGGTTGCTTGAGACTGCAGCCCAAAGCGGGTGGTAAATCTCACCCAAGACTAAATATTCGTACGAGACCGATAGCGAACAAGTACCGCGAGGGAAAGTTGAAAAGAACTCTGAAGAGAGAGTTCAACAGGACGTGAAACCGTTGACAGGCAAACGGATGGAGCTGACGGTGCAATTTTGACCAAAATCAGTCGTCGCTGGGTTCGTTGGCGAATGAATCTTTTGCAAACTTGTTTGTGTAGATTATCTTTCGATTCGAATCTACGCACGGTGCACTTTTGGTCGATCAGCGTCACGAGCAACGTTC
>NW_003529900.1:0-521 GCF_000181795.1 Trichinella spiralis
TGCCTTACCTATATGATTTGGTGTGATCTGATTAGTGCCAAGTGGAATAATCATGGTTAGACTAATATCCTGCGATGAATTGCTATCTCCGTGTACAGAATTGTTTCAAAACCGCTCAGATATTAACTTAAAAGTTCAAAAACACTAAAAGCATGTTTCCACGAAATACGAACGATCTGTTTCTTGCATAGTTGATTACCAACTACAATAATACTTAAACTATGGGTATATAAATTTTCATCAACATGTAATAGATGATATTTTCAGAAATTTGTTGGAATAGTTGGTTAGGGATTGTGACATTTACAAATATAAGCAACCGCACGTTGAAATAAAATTGCATTTATATATTATTATTTTCACTAATTCTTCTTTCTTTAGTGTATTCAATCAATGAAATAGCGTTAACAAAAATTGAAACTTTTTGGTTGCTGTAATATGGAAACAAAATTCCAGACCAAATGTCATTTTAACAAGAACCTGTTTTTTGTTCAAAATATTGTGAAATTTTAGATCAACTT
>NW_003529901.1:0-1171 GCF_000181795.1 Trichinella spiralis
CAGTCTGAAGCTGGCATTTCTGTGCGAATATGTAGTTCAGGGTCAACTTTTAGATGAAAGTTCAAAACAGACATCTGATTGCTAACACCTGTTGACCTAACAGCTGTTGAATTCATAATCAATTTTTTCGCCAGCGGGTGAAGTCCATTGTAACTTGGATAGTGCGAACCAACTGGTATTGAATGTTAGACAGCCTTACAGCAGGCTGCATTTGTAGCACTTGCTGTAGTTTGCCACGATTGGAAAACACCCACTACTGTTTATTTTTTCTTTATAGGTCAATTGAATAGGTCGAATTTCCAACCCGTGTTGTTATATCTGGAAAACAGGCCCTAACAAGTTTTGCCGTTACCTGCCGACAGAATCACATCCCTGTAATTTATACGAATGTCTATGTCCCCCTTACCCCCTGCCTCACCATCTACCCTTCGACTATCCCCCCCCCCCCCCCCCTCCCCCATACTCACACCCACCCTCCTTCTCCACCCCACCAACCCCTCACCAACCTCCCCCCATTTTCACCCCACCTCCCCCAACCACCCCCTCCAACCACCCCCTCCCCCCCCCCCCCCCCCCCCCCCCCCCCCCCCCCCCCCCCCCCCCCCCCCCCCCCCCCCCCCCCCCCCCCCCCCCCCCCCCAAAAACCAAAAAAAAAAAACAAAAAACCCCCCGCGGCCCCCGCCCCGCACCACAAAAAAATTATTTTTTTTTTTTTTTTTTTCTCCCCCCCCCCCCCCCCCCCCCCCCCCCCCCCCCCCCAAAGGGGGGGGGGGGGGGGGGGGGGGGGGGTTTTTTTTTTTTTTTTTTTTCCCCCCCCCCCCCCCCCCCCCCCCCCGGGGGGGGGGGGGGGGGGGTTTTTTTTTTTTTTTTAAAAAGAAAGGAAAAAAAAATTTTTTTCTTTTCCCCCCCCCTCCCCCCAAAAAAAAAAAAAAAAAAAAAAAGGCCCGCCCCGCCCCGCCCCGCCCCGCGTTGATCCCTTTCTATTTGTATATTAGAACAAAAGAAAAAAAATATGTTTGTTCCCCGGGCGGGGGGCGGGGGGCGGGGGGGTGGGTTTGTATTAAAAAACAAAAAAAAAGAAATTTGTAAATAATGCCTCCTCCTCTCTCTCTCGTCCCCCCCCATCGCTCCTGTTCAGGAGGGAGAGGGGGAGGGGGGGGAGGAGGAAGGG
>NW_003529902.1:0-551 GCF_000181795.1 Trichinella spiralis
TTCATTTCTTATATTGTTTTTAGTATTTAAATTACAATTAGCAATAAAGGTGAAATGACAGTTTCCTTAATAAGAGAAGTGTTTATATGTTTGGCAAAGCTGCAAATGAATTTTCACTTCAAAAAGAGTGTATTAGTTAAGTAAATAAAGTGCAATGAAAAATACGCGCTAGTCTCATTTATCAGCAGAAACGAATGAAATAAAAATTTGCATGCGATGTCGCTCGCTTTATTGACATATTGGAAATAATTTTAGTTTGAGGCCGTCCGTGTATGAGAGCGGTGCGTTGTGATTGGAAAATTCCCTGAAAACCAATATCAAATACCAAACACCAAATTTGCGTTTTATTCATTATTATATTTTGGAATAATTTCTGAAAAATAATTTTGCGACCAATATCCAAAGACAATGAACATTAGCGATGGGAAGATGACGAATTTAGCAGTAAGTGGCAGTTTTATCATTTTTAAGTCTTAATCATTTAACAATGCAATTCAGAATCTATATTCAGCATACTTTTTCAATACATTTTCTATGAAGAATTCTCAGTG
>NW_003529903.1:0-625 GCF_000181795.1 Trichinella spiralis
TGTGGTGGATTCAGAGACATGAAAGGTGTAGCATAGGTGGGAGATTGTCAATTTGCCATCGTTCACGCGATGGTCCGGTGATCGCCAATGAAATACCACTACTTTGATCGTTTCTTTACTTATTCGGTAAAGCGAAAAAATTGTGGCCAATTTGGCGGCGTTTATGTCGCTGTTGGTCATTGTTTTCATGTTGGATTGAAGCTTTGTTTACAGCCGTCGCTTTGTGTCTTCATTTGGCGCATTGTTGTACTGGGTTATCCCAGTGTGTGATGTGGTCACAATGGATGATCGGCGATAGGCTTGAAGTGATTCGCTCCGGAAACAGTGTCAGACGGGGAGTTTGACTGGGGCGGTACATCTGTTAAACGATAACGCAGGTGTCCTAAGGTAAGCTCAGCGAGGACAGAAACCTCGCCTAGAGTAAACGGGCACAAGCTTACTTGATTTTGATTTCCAGTACGAATAGAAACCGCGAAAGCGTGGCCTATCGATCCTTTTGATTGTGTAGATTTCATGCAAGAGGTGTCAGAAAAGTTACCACAGGGATAACTGGCTTGTGGCAGCCAAGCGTCCATAGCGACGCTGCTTTTTGATCCTTCGATGTCGGCTCTTCCTATCTATGCGA
>NW_003529904.1:0-1078 GCF_000181795.1 Trichinella spiralis
ATTAAAATTATTCTCAGTCCCGAAAATTGCATCATTAATCAATCTCGTACAGGCGAACTGCTTTAAACTGGGCATTTTCTCTAATGAGACAAGTGGTTGTTCAATGTGGGCGTGTGAAAACCAGCAATAAAGACGGTTTTTGAGCTCTTGTTTGATTTCATCATATTCACGAAAATCGCCTTTTCCCTTCCTGATCATACAAGTTGAGAATTATTTCTTTGTTTGCTATAATTGCCGCTGTTAACCAAGGTTCACCGGAACTTGAACTGCGACGTTGTATTGTTTTTCAACTGCGTGCAACCAAATGACGATTACTGGAAAAAAATTATTCTTAGCCATTTATTGTAAAGCATTAGACTTTTTTATCGCCAACGCTTTGCAGGAAGGTTGATGTTCGGTGCGTGGAAACCGACGAAACAGTTCATTCAGTTTTTTTTCACCAGTATGCAGTTTCATTTGGTACACGTCTCGAACTCCTCATTAATCCTGAACTATTTACTGCAGGGGACGTCCGGTAATTGGTCATATTAATAATTTATAACATAAATGATTTTTCAATTTTATTTCTTCATAATTTAATAATCACCAGAACTGATTTCCCAAAGGGAACTTCTCAATCTGAGAACAACAGAATTATTATGAAACAGTCAAAAGATTGGAAATAAAATTTGACAAATAGAATAAAATAATATTTGACAAATAAAATGCAGAGGAGTGACAACAAATGAAATTTAGAGGCGCGCGTTAGAGCAGCAACCAATGAAATTTTACTGCGAAAAGGTAGGTAGAGTCAGAGGGGAAATCGGTACTAGACCCTGCAAGTCTACTGCATTTTTTGTGGTGCCACGAGTCGGGAAAACTCGTGAAAAATTTACCTGTCTGTGACACATTTTTTTGAACCAATGGCTCTTCTGAAGCAATATAAAGTATCGACAAGCTACTTCATCGCAAAAATGCCCAATTGCGTTGGTTGAGATCAACCCTTGGATGATTTGAGAGCTGCCTTGGACAGTGACAGAAACCATCGGGCAGAGTTGCCTGATGAGAGTCTCTGAGAAATGGACAAAAATATGACCGC
>NW_003529905.1:0-779 GCF_000181795.1 Trichinella spiralis
TTTAATTCTGTCTTCAGAAATGACAGCAATTCATACGTATCTTTCTGTCGGTTTGGATTTTGACGTTTCCATTCCACAGAAATTTCTCTCGGCAGTCGAGATAGTATTAATGGCATCAACATGGCTTGATACACAACAGGTGGAGTGTTTAACGTTTCCAGACCACGTATATTAATCTCCATATCGTTCACGAATTTTTCCAGCCGTTTCGAATCCCACTGATTCGTTATTACCGGTAAGTTCTGTAGGCTCTTAAAGTGTTCTTCAATAAGGAGTTGAGGGTCACCAAATTTCTCATTTAGGATAGTCAATGCAGTTTCATAATTAACCGCATTCAGAGTCAATCCCCGAATAGCAGTTTCTGCATTCCCAGATAACAACGATCGTAAATAATTGAATTTCTCAATCGGTGACAAATTTGAATTGGAATTGATCGTTGTCTCAAATTCATCGTGAAACCGTTGCCAATCATGGTACTCACCATTGAATTTCTTTATTTCCATTTTTGGAAGTCGCACATTTGAACTTCCAGTTTGAAGGATTGGCTTAGATTCTATAGTCTTGCCTTCTCGAACCACAAGTTCACGTTCCATGTTTTCCACCTTGACTTTGAACTCTGTCATGTCGGCACATACAGTTTCTCTTTCTTCAGTATAAACATCAACTGCTTTCTGGTCCGTAGTACTATCGAGCAGCTTTGTGAAAATTTCCTCATATCTGGACCATGTGTCCAGAAGCTTTGCGTAACAAATCTGCCTCGTCTCAGCATAACATCTAAA
>NW_003529906.1:0-743 GCF_000181795.1 Trichinella spiralis
TTCCATGAAAAAATCGTGAAGGGTGGGGGAGGATTCGCGTTTTCGTCGAATCAGCGGGGGGGAAAGGTAGCTTTTTTTGTGATTTTTTTTAAAAAAAAGTTTCGGTTGCGGTGGAGGCTGCCTTTCGGTCAGCCCGACCGCCCCCGCGCCGCCCCCCGCCCTCCTGCCCCGGGGACCCCCACTGCATCATCGCCTCCTAGCCCACGTGCTGGCCTCACGATTTTGGCCGAGATGACCTTGGGTGGATCCATCTGATCCACCCTCGACGGACCAGATGGCCATTCTGATCCGCCGAAGACGTAGCTTCCGCACCAGATGGCGTGCGTTGCCAGGCAAATGTGAATCGTCTCGCCTACTAAGCCTTGCCGCCTCATGCACATCAAATTGCCGTCACACCTGATACTCAATATTAATGTACTGTCCTGCAGAACCAACTCATGTTTGCATACTTACCGTATGATTTACAACTCATCATTATTGATTTAATGTATTATGCCTACTTATCTTTTCAAATGAACCTGACTACTGTAAGTAGCTGTCTTTTGCATTCCATTTAAAACATTCTAATTAACTATTAAAAAACCCTGCTAAAATATGTAGTTACGAGTGACGTTATTATACCTAATTGGGATGTATTACGACCCACTTTTGTGTATGCATTGTATGTTAATATCATTAATTAAAAATGCCCACTGCTAAAATATGCAGTTACGGAGTGACGTTATTTAACCTAATTAAAAATT
>NW_003529907.1:0-846 GCF_000181795.1 Trichinella spiralis
AAACTCTTTTCGAAACTCAAGACACATTGAGAACGGGTTGTTCCGAGTTCGCTTGCGTTACCGCGCGATTGAGTTGAACGCCAACCCCACAGAGAGATTAAAGCGCTACTCTTTGTCTCCGTTACTCGGTTCCGGAATATCAACCGGATTCCCTTTCGAAAACATACGACAACTGCACACAACAACAACTGGTGACGACACAATCGCCTCCACCACAACACACACACAAATAATTATTCAGTCTTACAATTCATGTCGCAAATTCGAACAAGCTTTCGCCGTTTTCTTAGGATCGACTGACCCATGTCCAACTGCTGTTCACATGGAACCTTGCTCCACTTCAGCCTTCAAGGTTCTCACTTGAATATTTGCTACTACCACCAAGATCTGCACCAACAGCGGCTCCGAGCGAGCTCACGCTCAAAACTCTTCAAAGCAACACTGTCGCGACCTTCCTACCCGTCTCAACGTTCATTACACCTTTTCCGAAAAAAAAGTGCGTAATTGAGACGGTCAGGTATGGGCCTGGAGCTCAAACGCTATCCATTTTCAGGGCTAGTCGATTCGGCAGGTGAGTTGTTACACACTCCTTGGCGGATTCCAACTTCCATGGCCACCGTCCCTGCTGTCTATATCGACCAACACCTTTTTCTGGGTATTTTCATGAAGCGCCAATGTCTGGGCAACCTTAACCCGGACTTTTGGGTTCATTCCACATCCGCCAGTTTCTGGCTTAACAAAAATTGGCCCCACTAAGGGCATTTATACCATTTCTAAATGGGGCGGATTTCCTTCGTTAAAAAAACAAAGGCCCTAAAACGCCCTTTGGCCTATCACCCAATCTCC
>NW_003529908.1:0-1538 GCF_000181795.1 Trichinella spiralis
AAACTGCCCCGGCACCATGGGTAAGCAGCCGGCTTTGGTCAAACAATGCCGTCCGGCTCATAAGCGGCGCAGTTCCAAAAGCTGAGCCGGCGCCCGCTGCCAAACCGCACCCGGAGGATAGAAAGGAGCCGGCGGCAGCGGCGGACCGAACGGAGCCGCAACCGGCATCAGAGGCAAATGCAAAACGGCCGGGGGGCGTTCCAAACCACGGGCAAACCATTTTTTTTGTTCCTTGGTAAACAACCCTTTCCCCCGGGTACCAGGGCTGGTTTTTTCCTCCTTAACCCCCCACATGCCCGGGGGTAGCTTTTTGGATGCCCCTTTTTTTTTTTTTTTATTCACCAACCAGCCAGGCCAACCAAACAAACCAATAAGGGCCCAATTTTTTGTTTTTTTTTTCAGGGGTGGGCTTGTTGGTTTTTGTTTCAAAAAAGAAAAATACCAGGAAAAAGCATATAGGGAATAATGGAATAAATTCAAGAAACCGGGGGACTTTTTGGCATGGGGGCTTTATTGGCTGGGAAAGAGAAAGAAAAACGGTGTCGTTGGAAGGGCGGCAGCCGCCGATTTGACCTTCTCGGCCGTCGGTCCGCCTTGGAACAGCAAAAGTTGGAAAGCAGTAATGCTTGCTGTCGATCCAGTTGCAGAAGGAGACGAGAAGACTTTTGTCCAGTTTTGTCGTGAGTGGCGGCGCTGCGAGCGATCAACTCTACTACCGAACCAGTTGGACGCGACAGTTTATTGAAATGTGTCAACGAACCTGAACGCCAGAAACGGTCGGTCAATTTTCACTTCACACGCTTCTTCTCTTTTTGCGTACAAATTGCGAAAAGCAAATAATAATTCCACATAAAATATTTGAAATTGAAATAATTTCTCTTTCTCACCAAACGAAATTTAAAAAACAAATCAAATCTGCTGTTGCTCGTCAACAAATTGCAACCATCTGTAGGCAATCAATTAACAAGTGGGCAAAAGTGCGAGCAAATATCCTTTTTTTTAAAAAAATGACAATTTTTTTCTTTGCACCGGAAAACAAGTGAAATGAAAATGAAAAAACGCTCCTCACTTCATCTCGGTTGCACAAGAGGTGAACTTTTGACAATAAAAAGAAAGTTTACACTGGCCTGACAAAATGACATGAAAACCATATATCACCTGCTGAATCGAACCAACCAGAGAAAGATCGTGTACAATCGAAATCGTACAAAATTTCCATCCTATAATTCAGCAATGAAACTTTCTCGAAACTTCTACTGCGATTTGTGTTCACGAATGAACAACAGCTCATCTTTCTTGCTACTTATTTTTTGCAAAATATTAAAAACTTTTAAATACTTGAAACTTATATTATTCTACATCTATTGTACAAATTTGAACAAACAAACTGGGATATTTCCTGCAAACCACTGAGAAAATGAAAAACCCACAAAACACCCGCAACGATCTAACAAAATCCTCTTCTACATTATTCATTGTTATCAGGTTTACGCCTCTCTTCAAAGCATGCAATACTAACTATGACAGTGTGAAAAAAA
>NW_003529909.1:0-787 GCF_000181795.1 Trichinella spiralis
GAAATATTTTCAGAATACATTCAGGCAAAATCAGAATAGTGTTTGGATGGTTACCATTCAGCAGTCACCACTCCCAGATTTAGCTGAATACTGCAGCTTTAGACAATTTATCAATTTTAGATTTTCCCTTTGTATTGAATAGCTTTCGACTAGCTTTCATCAGAACAATATCTGTCAAACAGAAAAAAGAACGTTAGGCATAAATCTTATTTAATTGTTAGCTAAGAAGGTAGTTTGTATGACGAGTGAAAGCAACTGTTGGCTGACATTTATTTTGAACAGTATTTTTAATTTTAAACTCGTATCTATAAATAAAAGTGAAGCACTTCGAAAGCAGAAAGAAAGCAATGAACAGCGCCAATTGTAAAATTGTATTGTAAAACCACATTGTGCTACATGTATTGTAAAAATTCCAGACTAGCAGTATTATTGCTTGAATTTATGCCTTGCACATTTCTATAGCATCCTGCTGGTCACAAATACTGAAATTCTAGCTCCTGTAGGGTATCGTGAAATGTTTAATAAACATTTGGTGCAGTATGTACTGACTTCACATTATATACAAGGGTTTGTAAAAAATTTCTCAATGCACCGAACTGCTGCACAGATTGGACTGAAAAATGCTTTTGGGCTAGCTTAGGGGAAATTTAATTCATATGTGTGTTGATCTATTGAAAATTCCGAAAATCTTGTGTAATGGAATTTGGACTTTCCCCTGATAATCGCTGCAAAGCTTCTTCATTATCAAATTCTATGAACAAGGCAGCTTTTGCTGGCCATCGGAAAA
>NW_003529910.1:0-1203 GCF_000181795.1 Trichinella spiralis
GGCCCCGTTTTGGGGCTAAAGGATAAATGGTTGTTATTTATGGGGGTTTTTTATGTCCAGATAGTTTTTATTTTTGACGTTAGTGTTAAAAGGTTCAATGTTCATTTTTCGAAATTTTGAAATATCTGTCACTAAAATTAATTTGGTTCAAAAGTTTTTCGTCGAACAGGTGATATCAGTAAGTAAATAAAGGGGAATGAAAAATATACAGTAGTCATATTTTTCAGCAGGAAAGGATGGAATGAAATTGCATGCGAGGAGTTCGCTAGTTGACATACGGAAATAATGTAGTTTGAGTCCGTCCGTGGATAGAAGCACTGAGTTTGGATTGGAAAAGAAGGTGAAAACCAATATCAAATCACAAATAATAAATTGGCTTTTTATTCATTATTATTTTTGGGAATAATTTCTGAAAAATAATTTTTAATCAACATCCAAAGTGCATGAAGATCATCATTGAGAAGATGACGCATTTTGCGGTAAGTGGCAGTTTTTTTCATTTATAAGTCGTATTCACCCGACAATGCAATTGAGAATCGATATTGAGCATATTTTCTCAGTATATTTTCTCAGAATTCTCAACATGAGATGATAAGTGACTTAATAAACGCCAAATTTCCGTACACATGAGTTTGATTTAATACACCCTGTATGCGTTGTTGGCGTAATTATAAAATATGGTCATTCGAAATCAGTTCTGCAGTAGTTAACAAGGAGGTTCAAGTCACTCGAGCAAGCTAAGCATACAAATTGTTCCCTCTAAAATTAGCTAAGAAGGAAAATTTATGAAAATTTTCAGACATGGTGAGAAAAAATTTGTTTAAGTGATTTTTGAAAATAATAATAGTTATTTGTCAAATAGGTTCTATCGACAAAGACTTTGAAAGGTCAAGGTCATCGAGAATTTTCAAATACTGCGGCTGCTGAAAGTAGAATAAGCAGGGCACATGTTTTGCAGATATTGTAACTGGGCTTGGGTTAGCAATCCAATCAACCAAAAGCGTAACGCTCTAAAAACCGGTTTGAAAAAAAACGCAATGCAAATAAGGATCGCTATATCGAGGCGAAAATATCCGTAAGGTTGCAAATCAAAGCTCACCTCTGCAGCAACTGGTAGCGGAAATGAAAGTTTTCATAGTTCCCAACGGAAACAAAGATAGCACGAAGGCCGATTCCGATAGTCCGACATGTGTACGAATCCAC
>NW_003529911.1:0-971 GCF_000181795.1 Trichinella spiralis
TCAGTTTTTCACTTTGTGCAGACTAAATTTTTCAAAATTCATGAAGCAAATGACAGATTCCAGTGCAGCACGGCATTTTGCACATTTCGCAGCCCAACTGATGTCACTAGACACTTTTTTGCTTCTAAAAGGACTACGTTTTTGTTAGCCCTTCCTATACTTGTAGCATAAGCGTATGGAAAAGTGTTGATGAAGAAATGGGTATTCCACGCGTTTTGGATCATTCTGTCCGCATTTCGAGATTTCTGGACAATGTTTCAAACTATTTTGAAAATCTGAACAAGCCATCAGAATTTTTGGCTGATGCTGAGCAGCATCTGTCAACGTGCGGACGAAGCGGTTCTCATCAATACATACTATGGAAATTTGGCAAATATGATAAAAAAATATTTTAACGTTGTGATGCACAAACGTCGTACCCTTCGGCTGGAGAAAACTACGTCAGAAGACAGCCATGTCAGGAAGCACCAATGGGTTCAGCTGATATGGTGAAACGCTTAATAATACCCTGGTGCAGAAAAGGAAGAAACATAACGATGTATAATTTTTTCACCAGTATACCATTGGCTGAAGATTTATTGGTTGAAGCGTGAAGAAAAAGATACTGGAACATCAGAACTGGAAACCATGGTTTCAATGATCATCATACTGCTTTTGTGACCCATTGCTCTGATAATCATAAGCACGGCCAAATAAACGTAAATCAATAGAATTGGTTACGCCCTTTTTTTTTGAATTTTTTCAGATATCAATGGGACTTTAAAATTAATTTTCAAATAATGAACATTTTTAATCCACGGTACATAAAAAGTAAAATAAACCAATACCATACTTGAAATGAATTGAAAATGTGGAAATATCGAATTTTCCCTGCTCAATACTTTTTTCCCACCATTGAATTATGTTTAAAACTATAGAAACGGGCTTTACAGAAACCGTAAGTCATTCTTTGGGAACCCGAAAAAATGAAA
>NW_003529912.1:0-619 GCF_000181795.1 Trichinella spiralis
AACTCATTTATGCCAGACTTTATCTGTTTGTTTGTATTACATTGCAAATTTATCTTTTTTTTGAAAAATAAACTTTTTCATTAATAAAGAATTGTTGTTGTTGTTGTTGCATTGTTCTTGGTTTATATTAAAAGAAAAAAATTTTTTTTTCTTACTTTTAAATAGATTATTAATTTACATGTATTACGTGTATTATTTCATTTTCCCCCATTTTAACTGTTTTGTTTTTGTTCCTATAAACTAATTAATATTGCTGGCTGGCAACTAGTAATGGCAAACATGATTTTTCCCCTTTTAACTAATCCTACATGAGCATCATCGTCAAGAAATAACGCAGTATTGGTCTTTTGTTACGTCTGTGTATTGTGTCTTTGTAATGAAGAAGCTTTCCACACTCGACTTTGCCAAATCGTATCTTCTCCAACGTGCCAATACTTACCTCACTTGACCATCGAACGGAATTGACCAACGAACGCAATTGACCAACAAACGATTCGATCCAACCTATCCACAACCTTTCACCGATCTTGGCTTTCTCCACTTGTCTCCTTTCTTCTCCATCTCCTTTTAATGGTTTCCATGGTTTATTACGTGTTTACTTAGTGATGTATGCAATGCT
>NW_003529913.1:0-571 GCF_000181795.1 Trichinella spiralis
TTTTCCTTACCATGTTACCGGATTAATAACATTCTATTATAGAAAGATTACTTCCTATTATAAAAAGATTAAACTTCTTGCACCTTGTCTAAGCTAATTGTTTAATTCATTTATACCAAGTTTACTTTTGCCACTGCCTAATTAAAGGAGACCCCGATTAACACTTTCATAAGTAAAAAATTTATATTCAAACAATGGCTAATTCACAAATAATTAATAAATAAAATTATGCTAATTTAATGTTTACTATATTATATCCCTTTAACTGTTTACGTCAGACTGTTTTAAAGTAGAAATCTACTTTGACATTATACATTAAAGTAAAAAACTGCTTTACACTAAAAATATATTATCAGTATAAAATTAATGAATAATCAAAATCTTTTATAAGATGAAATGTAAATGAAAAATTGATAAACTTTTATGAAATTTAATAATTATTGAATTTGCCCAATTATTAGATGAATGAACATTATATTTTATTTATCATTTAAGTTCCTAAATGAATAAATTAATATATAAAATATTAACAAATTTAAACTATTTAGCATGATTATAAGGGGAAACTCTC
>NW_003529914.1:0-7866 GCF_000181795.1 Trichinella spiralis
GTTGAATGCATTGCGATTTCTTAAACTTTCATATTGAAACTGAAATATAAATGCTTCGTAGTAGACAGGCTTATTTTACTTTTGCAAATTATTTAGCATAAATCGAAATTTTCTTTATTTTAATTCAGCAGTGAAATATGTTGTAATTTATTTATTCATATCCATAGTTTTCTCTGTGACGATAATTAGAGTACCGTTTTTATCCGTTGTTATTGTGATTTGTTGCATTTTTTTAAACTTTTCATCTAATTAGAAATTAACAACTTTTATGAATTGTTTTGCAACAAATGAAGTAATTTTCTTTTTGAAGTTTTTTTAATGTCGATTTTGATGTTTTAGTCTTAATTTGTGCATTTTTCAGCTTTATATAACTGGACGATGCTTTTCAAGTAAAAGAGTATTTGATTTTATCCCCAAAATTATTTTGTGCATTTTAACGAATGTGCTCATCTCTTTATTTTGTCTGAAAGTTAATGATTAAACTTATGTCATAACCCATCATACAGTTATGCTGTAAAAAGCATTATTGTTTGTTTTAATTTTGCTAACTCGTCAGAATGCCTGTTGGCAGCAGCATATGAGAGAAAAATTATCATTTGTTTAGAATGTTTTTACAGTATATGATAATCAAGTAGATATTACTGTTTATCAAAATAATTCTCTCGTGATGTTTCTTTTATTTATTGATTTCTTTACTGATTAGTAATGAAATTTTTCAATTTGTGAAAATAATGATTATATTTTATTGTCAGGCCTGATAAGAAGGTGATGATTATTTTTGAATCTGGCATCCGATTGCACAGTACTGAGTACGGGTGGTCGAAAAATATTATGCCGTCTGGTTTTACGATGAAGCTACGTAAGCATTTGCGTGACAAGCGTTTAGAAGATATCAGCGTTGTTGGTTTGGATCGCATTGTTGATATGCGTTTCGGGAATGGTCCGACAGCCTGCCATTTAATAATAGAATTATACGACCGTGGGAACGTTGTTCTTACAGATTCAGAATACGTGATTTTGAACATTCTTCGAGCAAGAACAATTGAAACTGACAATGTACGATACGCAGTTCGTGAAACATACCTTGTTGAAGTTCGTGAATTTGAAGAATACCGCCGCACTGCTGATGAGGAAATGGCCAATCGTTTGCTCCATGCTTGCCAACCTGGTGATACTTTGCACAAGTGTTTGGTACCTCATTTTCCTTATGGACCACTGTTGCTTGAACACTGCTTATTGGAAAACAAATTATCGTTGAGAATGAAAGTGCAAGCTGTGATTGGGGATCAAAGTCTTGTTTCAGCGCTAGCGTTGAGCTTGAGTTTGGCATTCGAACTGTTTGAAAAGATTCGTAAGGAACCGAGCCGTGGTTATTTGAAAATGACTGTCGAAGAAAACGCAGCTGGTGAACGAATTGAAATATTTCACGAATTTCATCCGTATTTTTTTTCCCAATTTGCGAGCAGTGAATGCAAACAATTTGACACTTTCAATGGAGCGGTTGATGAATATTTTTCCAAATTGGACAGTCAGAAGTGTCAGCAGAAACAGTTGCAACAAGAACGAGCTGCATTGAAGCGATTGGAAAATGTGCGTCAGGATCACGAGCAGCGGTTGGCGAATTTGCAGGCGGATCAGATGTTAAAAGAGCGTATGGCAGTTGCGGTGGAACTGAACAGCGAGACGGTCGAACAGGCGTTGGCAGTGCTGCGCAGCGCCATAGCTATGAAGCTTGAATGGTTTCAGATCAATGAAATGATTCAGGATGCGCGTGATTTGGGCGATCCAGTGGCTGGGAAAATTGTCGGCCTGTGTTTGGAACGGAATGCGTTTGTGATGCGTTTGCCTGTTGATGTATTCGATAATGATCAAGAGTTGGGGGATGCAGAGACTGTCGATGTGGAAATTGATTTGGCGTTGAGTTCACACCAAAATTCACGACGATGGTTTTCGCAGATGAAAGAGTCGGCGTTGAAGCAAAAGAAGACGATTGCAGCTGGTGGAAAAGCGTTGAAATCAGCTGAATTACACACCAAAGAGCAGTTGAAATCCACCAGACAAAAGACGAACATTGGAAAAGTGCGGAAAATGTTTTGGTTTGAAAAATTTCACTGGTTTTTTTCATCCGATCGCCTGCTGGTGATCGCTGGTCGAGATGCGAAGCAAAATGAGATTTTGGTCAAGCGTTACTTGAAACCTGGCGACTTGTATGTTCACGCAGATCTGCGAGGCGCTGCCAGTGTAGTGATCAAGCAATCCGAGGACAAAGGGCCAATACCTCCAAAAACGCTCAACGAAGCGGCCGCGTTGGCTGTATGCTTGTCCGCTGCGTGGGAGTCGAAAGTGGTCACCAGCGCTTGGTGGGTGAAGCATGATCAAGTATCCAAGTCAGCACCTTCTGGTGAATATTTGAAAACAGGCGGATTCATGATTCGAGGCAAGAAGAACTATTTGACTGCGTCTCAGCTGGTAATGGGCTTTGGACTGTTGTTTAGATTGGATTCTGAATCAGCAGCTCGTCATTTGGAAAAACGGTGTCAGGCTGAAGATGAACTTGACGGCGAAGAAGCGAATTGTGATAATTTGCAGGATGAACAGAAGAAACAAAAGAAGCTGGTCAGAAGTGAACTAAGTGAGCAGTCATTCAACTCAGTGAACAGTGAAGAATTTTCATATCCGGATGTTGAAATACCGTTGGATGGTTTGAAGCTGGAATCAGAAAAAGATACGCAGTATGAAGAAGAGGAAGAAAAAGAATTCGGAAAAGCAACAGCAGCGGCAGTAGAAGAAGAAGAAGAAGATGATGATGAAGATGAAGATGAGGGATATGATATAAATGTTGTTCAGAACGAAACGTTGGATGCGGTGCAATGTTTAACTGGTAATCCCACTGAAGATGACAACATATTATTTGCGTTGCCTGTTTGTGCCCCCTATGCAGCATTGACTAATTACAAATTCAAGGTCAAATTGACACCAGGTACTACTAAAAAGGGTAAAGCGATTAAAACGGCAATTGATTTATTCATGCAAGATAGAACGGCATGGCCAGGGTTGCGAGAATTTATTAAAGTAATTCAAGAGCAAGATGTAGCACGTGATTTTCCTGGAAAAGTCAAAGTGTCGGCACCAAATCTTCACTCTGTACGCAAGAAGCGTTGAATCGTTTCTTTCCTTTCTTTTTCTTTTTCAGTGCGCATGACTGACTGTATTTTTATTTAAAATTGAATGGGTTTTTTATTGGTTAATTGAAAATTTTCGCCAGAAAAAATAAAGCAAAAGTGAACAAAATACAGTGCACATATGTATGTGTGTATAAAGTGTTAATTATTTCACGAACCTATATTATATTTGATTTGTATTGGCAATTAACAGGATAATTGCCGTTTTTTTGTTCCATTTGTTCTGTTGTTCTCTTGGAAAATCAGCTGTTTAATCAATTTTAATACTTGATTACTAGTTTTTGCAAAAATTTAGCAAAAAGTAGTATTTAAAAAAAATAATGCATTTTAAACGCGAATGATTAAGCTTTTATTTAAAATTAAAATTTTTTTGAATTAATAATTTTTTAGCTAAATTTTAACAATTTTATTTAAACAGCTTAAACGTTTGTTTATTAATGCAGGTGCAGTTTATTAATTGTTTTATTGTTATGAAATATTTTTTAAAATATTGTTTAATTCATTGAAATGTTGCTTTATCCTCTTTTTTATGCAAAATTATATCCCTGTTATACACCACAACTGCATATATCTATATAAATAAATATGGACAATTTTAATTGAATACTCAATTGAAATATTGATTGAAATTGAATACTTTCAGTAATTTTTAAATATTAAAATGTAAAAATTTGTATTTTATTTTTGTCAAAATGGCATAATTTAGTATGAACATAAACATTATTATGAACTGTATTTTGTGAAACTTGATTGTCAAACAACGTGTTAATTGAAATACTGTAAGTTTATTTGTTACAATTTGGTATAGTAATCAATGTTGTGTATGCTTTGTGAATGCTCTGCGAAATGAATTCCCTTATTCATGTTTCATAGCAGATTTTGCTAAGATACTTGTATGTTATACTTTTTTATAATTTTTGTTGTTTTTAAGTGCTTGGTGTTCAATGCTTTGCACTAGTTTTGTTTGAATATTATTAGTAGAAGCATTTTGCTTTTGTTCCATGTTTTCTTGTTGCATGCTGTTTTTCATAATATAATTGAAATGATTTGAACTTTATTATTAAAATTCCAAAGCTAAACAACAAATGTTTGAAACGTTTTTCAGCATGCTTTGCAGTAATACCAACTTTTTTAAATTATGGAATATGCGCATTTGACTTATCAGCAGTTTCTTTCTAAAATAGCCTTTTTTCCTATATGATTCTTTTCAGACATTGTTTATTATTGGCTAATTTTGCTGAATTGAATATAAAATGCTAAATATTTCATTTAAATTAAAATACTTTTAGATTTCATTATATTGATTCATTTTTATACTTGTATGTTGACGTACTTGTTTTCAAAATAGATTTTCTGCATTTGAAAAAATTTACATTTCAAAGCTGCAAAAGCGTGCTGGTTTGAGATTTTTGTTTTTATTAGTTTTTGTTAATATTGGCTGTCTGCTTTATTCGATGAGTTGAAAATTTTTCTGCGGTAAGAATAATTCTACAGTATGATGTTTTGAAAAATATAAGCGTATTACAATGGCATATTTTTGTATTACGTTAGCTGTTTCTTAAATAGGTTATGTTATTGAAAATGCTTTTCTGATCAAAACGATTGATAATGTTATTTTATAGTTTATTTGGTCTAAATGCCTCCAAAAGCAAAGAAGGTAAAAGCATTGAATTTATATCATCCGTTTTTACATGTTGTATAATTTAGTTACAAAGTACGTTGGACATGATATGCACTCCTGGCATTGCACTGGTGAACGACGCTCGTGGCATTGCAGCGAGTGGTAGTGCAACAGATTTCGTTCAGTAAGTGTCTTCTAGAAAATAGCCGAATTCTTAGTGTACGTTTGCAGATGTATGCGAAATGCTTCAACATGGGCAGTGCGTATGATTTTTTTAAGCAGCATTAAAGATACTGCCGAAGAAGATAGGAAAAAGTAAGTACAATTTATGTAGTATTCTAATTACTAGTATTTATTTTTTAATTTGAACGATTTAATTAATTAATTATTTATTATTAATCATAGCGAATTGTTATTAATTTTAATAAATTGTTGATGTAAACATATTTTCAACTTTACAGTATGACATCAGTTTGTGTTTTGCATTATTGCAGTCTTTTACTTGAATGATATAATTTTTAAATTTACATGCATACATAAATACCTACATATTTATATATTTGTCAGTGTATTTAAATATACTTTTTTCATGCATGCTACGTGAACAGAATGTTCTTCCTGAATATTACAATAGCAGTACAGTATGTATTTATGTTTAACAGTTTGGTGATGTAGGCTTACTGCTATCAGTTTTAGTGCTGTAAACAATTTGAGTTTTTCATTAGTGTGTTTTATCGTGTCAGCGTTTTTGGTTTTTTTCTGATGTTTTAACGGTAAGTGAATGATGGGAATTCAGCACATTTTAAAATAAAATTAAATCTAAGTATGTTGTGTTGATGTTGTAATATAAATTTTTTTCACTAATCGGCATAATGTGCTATTATTTATTGAATGCAATTTCTCAGCTTCATAGGAAGGAAATAGATTTGATAAATTCGACGTTGTTTTTGAGTTGGGAATGTTCGTTTGCTTTGATCTGCGAACTGAAACGTGCAATTTCAAAAATTGTTTGCTGTATTCACTATGGCATATTTCATGTTTATTTCTGTACTTTTTTTCTTGGCACCGAAAAATGTTCTTGATTTCCTTTATTTCGTACTGTTTCAGTGAATAGACATTTATTTTACTGTAATCAGTTAATAAAAGCACTTTTTTAGCAGTGTGATTTTTGCTTATTTATGGTAATCTTTTAGTACCCTTGTTAAAGTGGACAAGTTTTCAGAAATGTTCTTGTTAAAGTGTTTTATTTGTTATCTGATTGTTTAATTAATTTTTTATTATTAATTGATTTAGTTTTTTTTGAAATGTATTCATAGTAAAACATTTAGAATTTTGGAAGCTGGCGCTTGGGATTTGTTGCTTACTTGGTTGATCGAAGGTGAAAAGAGCGAAAATTGGGAATTTTTGTCGAAGCTACTACAGTTGTTTATCGACTTGCCCGTTTATGTCGATTTGTTGAAAAGCAACAGTACACCGAAGTTGATCAAACGTCTCTCCAAAAGAACGAATATTAGTACAGGTCAGAGATTTGTTTTGTTTTGTTTAAGTTTATTAGACTTTGCACTTGCATGACTTGTGTGTGTGTGTGTGTGCCCGATAACTACTGACGGGCGTTGCAATTTCAGAGGTGAGGAACTTGTCCGTCGACATTGTGATGATTTGGAAGGATATTATTATGGATGAGATCAACGTAAAGGGAGCGGAAGTGTGTAAACGAAACGTTTGCCCTACGTTGGAATTGGGATCGCCGACTGCAGCTGTATCTGTGCCATCAACGTCCGGATTAGTGTTTCCTAGTTTAGAAAGTTCCAGTACAGCGAATTTATTATCCGTGGAACCTGCAATTCGAACTCCTCCGAATCTTTCGTGTAGTGCCAAATCTTCAGCAACAGCTGGCATTCCGTGTATTGTTGTTGCACCCAGGGGACGTGGAAAGCCTGTAAAACCTATTTTTTCTGATCAAAAGAAAGACGATTTGGTAAAGTTGAATAAGATTGATCTAGCTGATGCAGAGCAATCAGTTGAGGTGAAGGATGAGTTGTTGCCGGTTAAGCCGGAAGCGGTAAAACCGATTGAAACGAGGAAAAAAACAGCAAAAACTTATCCTATTAAATTGCGATCTACAGGTGAGTGAGTTGTTCAAACGAAGACGAGTCTGCTTTGCGCACAAAAGCACAATTTCTTAAAATTTCTTTTTATTAACGTGAGATTTTTAAAATAACCGCTATATTACAAATTTAAATCTTCCCCAATATAAAAACAATTGACGAGCTTTAATTGAAAAAAAAGAATATGTTAAAAAAATGTCAGCGAAACAATTGAATTCTTAAAATGTAAAATTAACCATGAAAAGATTGAAAATATTGAAAACGTTATCGTAAGAAGCATACTGAAAGCGTGCTTTTAAAATGTTCGCAATGAAAAATTTTCATTCTTGAATTATCAACCTAATAAATAATGAAAGAAAGCACTTAACATTTTTAATCACTTATGGAAAATGGTCATAAATTCGGATGCTTCTATTTGTAAATGATTTTGACGTCAGTTTTTAAAAAATTAATTTGTTGATCTGTACCCATTTGTCATTTTTGTTTTTGGAAATAATAGTTATTCATGAACACTTTTGAAAAGGGAACGCTAATAAGTCCATTCATTTAAATTGTATGATTTTGTAATTTTTGTTGCATTATAATTGAGCTGTATCGTTGGATGTTGTTTTTATCGCGTTCCCACGGTTTTTTCGTACTGTACAACTCTAATTACTGTAATTTGGGTAGATCCAAAGCTTATTTTCTTAAATATGCACCAATTGTTAATATATAGATTTTTTAAATGCCGCTGTAAATTGTAATAAGTTTCAACCAATTGGGAGGTGATTTATAATTTTTAACTGAACACTAACGTTCCGTAATAGAGATTTGTTTTTTATTTGATTTTCTTATGTACAGGCCTTGAAGAAGAGGTCCCGATGCCGAAAATGAAACGAACTCGATTGGAGAAAAACGATTCTACTGATCTAGAACCGAATGTCGATGGTGCCTCTGCAGTAAACGAGAACAAACC
>NW_003529915.1:0-3001 GCF_000181795.1 Trichinella spiralis
GATTCTGAAGCGGGAAAAGCCTGTGCTTATCTCGCGGAAATGGTTGTTGAGATTTTGTTGTTACTCCCACTTTGAAAACGTGGGGACTTAGTGTTTTTTTGCAGCTTTCGGGTGAAGGGAGATGTTGCGTTTTGCATGCCCAATTGAGTTGGGGAAGTTTTGTTTTTTAAGAGGGGTGGGATGCTTTTCGCTAATAATTTTTTATATCCTATATTTGGTTGAGATGCTATGAGAATTTATTATTCAGAAGAACATTTAATTCAACGTTGAATGTGAAAACTACGCGCATAGTATGCAAATTAGCGTTGTTATATTTTATTGATTTTTTGAAAGTCAAAATCACGCTATAATCTTCCATTGTTCATGGCTAAATTGTAATTTTCTTCTTCATTTTGGAAATTGAATAAATTCTATGAAATTCAATTTTTATAAATGAATATTATGCATAACATTGAGTGTAGTCAGACAAATTAAAAGTGTAAAGCTGACCTATAAAAGTATGAAATAGTTTTTGTATGAAATGCGTTTATTCATTTTCATTTTGCATATTTTATAACATGATGTGAACAGTGTCATCTAGTATTGTGAGAAGATAATTTTCACTATTCGCTGATTTTTGCTGACATTATTTTTTCCCAATTTTAAACTATACTTCAATTATAACTTAAATGAATTACAGTAATAATTATATTAGTCAGCAACACGTATGTAAATTATTTTCAAACATTTCGATATTTTAGTTTTTATATTTTCACTCTTTTGTTAATACAAAGAACGTTATCAAAAACAAAACTGTGCTTTTGATGATAATAATAATTTCAATTATGAAAGAAAGGGATTGTAATAGATCTAATTGGTATTTATTTAAATAGAAATGTAAAATTTCAAACAAATAAGTTGACAATGAGAAATTAAGTAGCAACAATAATTTGTATGCTTATTATAAATAGAAAAATTGTTTTATTTCATTCGGCAGTGGAGACGTCCGCATGTTCGTATTCCACTGATGGTTGATGTGCTCATTTGGGTATCACCAGTACCTATATAGATGACTTATCAGGGTCTTTACAATGATCCTGATTGCTATCAGCATTGCAAGAGTAGCATTCTTCGTAAGGAAGAATGAACAATGCTGTTAGAAAATTGAAAGTCAGCGGGAATCCCGCCGCAACTGTTTAAATAAATTTCATGCAGAAAATTGCAAAGATCATATATGTAAATGATGAAATATTTTTATTTTCACGCTGCACGTAAATTTAAATTTTTTTTGTAAAATTAGTTTTTTTCACATGGTATTTCTTTTTTAAAGATCTTGTATTTGAACAAATTTATTGTAAATAAAAAAGAAATGTCGCGAATAATAATAATTTTGCCTAATTATGAATATGAAAATTATTTTATCCCCACTGGCAGTGGGAACTTCCGCTTGTTGGTAATCCACTGGTGGTTCATTAGCTGGTTTGTGTACTCTTGCAAATTCTGCAGATCATCCGACAGCGCTACCAGCTGACATTGCGAGAGGCTGTTGGGCTCTGCTGATTGAAAAGCAATCGAAAGGATCCAACCGCAAATGTGATGTGGATTGAAGCGAAAAATTCATGGAGAAAGTTCTCGAACTTAATCATCACTTTGTTTTATTATTTTTCAAATTTTACATCATCAGAGAGATTAGGTAAATTACAACATATTTTGTCTGATAAATTTTGTTTTTACCCGTGCAGCGTGTGTGCTTGTATATTTTGGTGAAAAGCCATTTTCCATAAGTTTTATTTTTGTAGGTCATTTTTGAATTTTCAAATCTCAAATTCCTACAAGCGGGGGCGTGTTTTGTACAAGTTAATTTTTTTTCTACTGGCTTTCAGTCACATAGTTAATATTTTGACTGAATCTCTAATTGGTGACCTCCGCCATTCAACTTTATTTCTGAATTTTCAAAAAGTCCTCATTGGATGAATTTTACATGATATCTGAATTGTTTTTTCAAATCAGTTGAAATAAGCTTAATCTAAATAAGTTTAATCTCTGTACATCAATATCTATAATTTCGATTACGTTAGCATTAGGTTAGCATTGATCATCCGGCGTAATTTCCAATGACCACAAACTCGATTCTATCGCTGCAATATGCAAATTAGGATGGTATGAAAATTGCCTTATCCTCAGAAATGGTGTATAGGTTTACTTGACTTGGGTGACAAGTGGCAACGTCGTCTATTGTTCTCTGAGTTTATGACGGCGTTCAGTGGCTACTGAAGTCTATTTTCAACTGTTAAAAAGTATTCTCATTTTTCTTGTTGTATTACATTTTTTTAAAACGTTGTATACTCATTTTGTAAATAATTAGCCAAAAAGACTACGCGTGTACTATGCAAATCAGCGTTGCTTAGAACCCGTTTCTTTGGTAGCAAGCACCTTTTATTCATTTAACGTAAAGCAGATTAACCGTATTGTATTTAATTAATTATCTTTTTGAAAATCAAAATCACTTGTTATTTCTGAAACAAATACGACTAAATGTAAATTATTCTTTTGATATTCCAAAATTGTATAAATTAAGTGAAATTCAATTAATAATAAATTAATACTATTATATTTGGTGCAATCAGGGGAAATAGAAGAGTTCAACTGAGCTAAGAAACTATGGAATAGCATTTTAATAAAATGTGTTTATTCATTTTCATGTTACAAATCTCATAATATAGTCGAAGCATGATTTAATATGGAGACAACAATATTTTCCTTTTGTGCAAATGTTATTTATTTAAAGCAGTGCATTAGTCAGCAGCGCATATATAAATTTTCCATTCAAACATTTCGATATTGCAGTTTTATTATTTTCACACTTTTATCTATAAAACAGTTTTATCAAAACAAAACTTTGCTTTTATGATATTATTCATTTCATGACGAAGGAAAGAATTTCAATATGTATAAACGGTAAGTATTTAATAAAATATTATGAAATCTAAACAATATAATGTTCCAAAATAAAAGAATTAAA
>NW_003529916.1:0-5206 GCF_000181795.1 Trichinella spiralis
CAAGACCCGACTAAATTCCACTGCGCGAACGTCTTTGTGTCAAGTGATGATAATTATAAATTTCGTTCGTTCGACAAAAAGATTGATTGTTTTTATTTCGATCATAACAAATGTGAATATTGATTGGAATTCATAAATTTTTGAAAATTTGCTTTGCAAAATTTTTATTTTTTCATTTTGCATATTGACACTTGAACACACTTTAATGCATGTGAAATGAAAACTTTTGAAAGGTTGTTTTACGGTATACAGTTAAATTTGAAATTGGCCATCGAATAGGAAAACGTAAAAGATTGGCGATTCGTTGACCAGTTTTATTGTCCAAACAAACGTCAGTTGTAGTCAAAAATTATACACATACAGCTTATCAAAATGTTGTTGATTAGTGATAATTATCCAAATCGGTTCAGTTTTTGTTCAGTCCATTTTAAATCATCTTTCTATGATTTGATAATCTGATCAGAACAGATATTTTTTTCTTGTTCAACAAATTCACCAGTTACAGTACATTTAAACTGCCTCGAAAGTTTAAATTCAATTGTTTACGGTGGTTGTTCAACTAACCTAAGCGTTGTTAAATCTACTCTGTGTTTGCCCGTAAGAAATCGATAATTTTCCGTTGCAGTGTCTTTATTGTCCGCTGCTTTGCATCCTCGCTGAGTTGTCAGAATTAGCTATACAAGGCTTACAGGCATATCTATATATACATATTGGCTGGCTTTAAACCAAAGTAAATTCATCAAGCACAATAGCTGTTGTCATAATTGTGTTTATCTGTTTGTTTGTTTGTTTGTCGTGGTTGATTTGAAAATTTAAAAACTAATATAATAATTAAAAAAAGAAATGAAAAACACCGTACAAAGTTGTGTTTGAAAAATAAGAATTTTCAAACTTCAGTTATGGTCAAAATTTTTCTCTCAAGCTCTAAAGATTTGACAGGTTACTGCCTTTTTTTTCACTTACGAATCGACATGCAAATTTTGTCCGCTTGATGATTTTTTTTAATCAACGCTGACGTCATTGATAATACAGCGAAGATGTTGAAAAGCGATCTCCAGTGGCTTAGAAAATTTGTTGTAAAATTTATCTATCGTTCCCTCTTATTGAATCAACGTGATCTATCATTCACAAAAGAAAATAGTATAAATACAAAATTATTATTATTTGCCCAAATTATAGCATATAAATTTATTTTTCAACAAGTTTCAAATTTCTTACAAGATTTTTAATTTCAAGGGAATTTCACATTAACGAGTTCAATTCAATTTTTCAAATTGTTGTTGTTGTTATTGTTGTTCACTGAACAGTTAATTAAATTTCAGCTTGTTTGGCGTGATTGAGTTGAATTTTTTTCCACGAAGATTTAAATGAATTTGATTTTTTTTTTGAATAATTTATTATTTTTTTTCAAGTTGAAATTTTAAAATGCAAATTTTTCAACGTGATAAAAAGAGAATACGACATTTCAACTTTTTCTTCTGTTCTAGAGTATGAAAAGGAAAAGAACTTTTTGTCCATTAATGAAATGACCAGCGAATCGATATTGTTGACAAGAATTGATGTTGAAATGTTTGTAGACAGTGTTGGGTTTAAAAAAGAAAAAGCCTATTGCGCTTTTTTTATTTCTGATAAAGCCAAAACGCCCACGCTTTGCTATTAGCATTATTATTGCCAGTGTTGTAATGGTGCTTACTAGCTGCTGAGATCGATGGATGAACTTGCGTCATTTCAACAATCAATCGATTACTTCCTTTTGTCATTGTCGCGTGCTTTTCATTTTACTTCCAATTCTTTGAAAACGCTTCTTCGATTCTCAAGACGTTCACGATTTTGAATTTGTACCTTTTAGGCACCGGTTGCCAGGCGTTGAACAGCATGTTGCTGCTGTGGTTGACGTGGATTGTTCTGCTCGTCGAACCGGGATTTGGTCTGCATTTCACTTATCACAATTCTGACCAACTTGAACAAGCTCTGGACAACATCCACTCGAGATGTCCACAAATCAGTCGCGTCTATTCAATAGGCGAAAGTGTCGAAAGTCGACCACTGTCCGTTGTGGAATTTTCCCTACATCCTGGCAAGCACGAACCACGTAAGCATTTTTTGGACTTGTTTCCAATATGCTCGTTATTGATTTTTTGAAAACTCATGTTAATTTAGTGACAACGACTGATTAGTGGTTTGGTCAAAATATATATATTTGTTTTTTCATCAACTTGTTGTAAATAAATAATCAGTGAAAATTTCCATTCATAATTTTAGTAAAGCCAGAATTCAAATATGTGGCCAACATGCATGGCAATGAAGCGATCGGACGTGAATTGCTTCTTCATCTTGCCGACTATCTCTGCGAAATGTACAATCGGAAAGATGCAGAAATTCAAAAATTGATCAACATTACAAGAATTCATCTACTTCCCAGTATGAATCCGGATGGTTTTGAAAAAGCATTAACTTTTGTAAACGCATATATATATTGTTTATGTATTTACTGTTTTCTACATTCTATTTATTGTAGAAAGGTTTGAACGATTGGGTTATCGGTAGAGAAAATGCAAATGGTGTAGATTTGAATCGCAATTTTCCCGATTTGGATAGTTTGTTATATCTGTTCGAACGTGAAGGCATTCCGTTGAATTCTCATTTGTTGCAATTCTTCTCTGACAGTGGTCCGGTAAATAAATAAAATTTTAATCAAAACTAATAATAATAATAAATATTTCCATTTCAATATTGTACAGTTGGAACCGGAAGTTCGCGCTGTCGGCAGATGGATTTTGCTTATTCCATTCGTATTGTCGGCTAATATGCACGAAGGGGATTTGGTAGCAAATTATCCGTTTGATTTGAGTCGAGATGGAACTGAACAACGCTATTCGAAAACTTCAGACGATGATGTTTTCAAGTATTCGAGAAATAAATAAACAATTATGATTTTAATTAAAATTTTTTTTTCAGACATTTAGCAATGTCTTATTCAACTAAGCACGCCAATATGGCTGATCCAAACCATGAACCGTGTCCATTGGCTGGAGAAGATTTTTCACGCCGTGGCGGCATTACAAACGGTGCTCGGTGGTATTCAGTTCGTGGAGGTGAGAAAATTCCAAATAAAAAAATTGTTTTTTTTTCCAAATAAAAATATTAAAAGCAAGCCTTGTAATTATTTTCAAGGAATGCAAGATTTTAATTATTTGGCGTCGAATTGTTTTGAAATTACTCTCGAACTTGGCTGCGATAAAATGCCAGATCCGAGCAAATTGAAGCAAGCTTGGGAAGATAACAAAAATGCACTGCTTAATTTCATCTGGCAGGCAAGTGATTATTGAATTGACTAATGCAAACATACAAATGATGATCGAATTATCTATTATGAACTTTTCAGGTTCACATCGGTGTTAAAGG
The DNA here is from genome assembly GCF_000181795.1 of Trichinella spiralis. NCBI lineage: Eukaryota > Metazoa > Nematoda > Enoplea > Trichinellida > Trichinellidae > Trichinella > Trichinella spiralis. The sequence continues at coordinate 3,406 of NW_003529916.1, forward strand.
CTTAATCAAAGATAAAAAATCAGGAGAGCCAATTGCATTTGCAAATGTTTACGTGGTGAACATTACCAACGCGAACAGTCCCGTATTCATTGAACACAGTGTCAAATCCGGTATGCAGTTTTGTAATTTGTATTATTTTTTATTAATTTTTGTCATTTTTTAGCAGTCGATGGTGATTATTGGCGTCTCCTAACGCCAGGAACGTACAATATTACCGTTTTGGCTGAAGGCTATTTGTCCAACACTAAAACTGTAAAAGTGATCAACGGCAAACATACCGAAGCAGTCAGACTTGACTTTCACTTGACACCTGTGGAATATGGTGAGCAACAACGAATCCAAGATTCTGATCTCCAGTTTATTCCTCTCCAAGGGGATACAAATTTTCCGAGTGTAAGAATTCTTTTTTTTCTGTTATTTGTCTTGTCTTGTCATATGTATGTATATATTATATTCATCTATATTTGTCTGCTTTTACAACAGTTGTCTAGTGTTGTGTTGTGGTCGTGGTGGTTCTTGTCGAAAAATTTTCCCTATCATCATCATCATCATTCGAATGATGCAAACGTAGCAATTGCTTAATTACTGAACACTTTATAGGAATACTTCACTGGTAATGATCGTTATGTTGTAAGTGACGACTCTGATGTGGATGATGTAGAGGAAGGATTGAAAATGTATTAATAATCTTCCTCTTTCTCTTCAATTAAAAAAGTTTTACAGTTTTTTCATCTTTCAAATTGCAATTATCGTCTGTGTTGTGTCAATTTTGTTGTCTGTTGTCGACTTTTTGTACAAGTAATGTGACCTAACAGCTAACTGTGCACGGACGGATAAGCCACCAGCAGAAGTGAATATTATGGTTTATCTTGCTACTTGTGCCGTTTCAAAATTGCATCATGATCACACAAAACTATTTATAACATTTATGCTATTCCTTGAATAAATGAAACAAATGTTCAACAGCAGCAATTATGATCATTATCATTAATAATACTGTTGTTGTTTATCACGAATCCCAAATCAAGGAGGAGAGAATTTATTTGCTCACTGTTCACGGCAAGAAAAAGCATAATTTTTTATATTTTCAAATTCAACTTTTATGAGATTTTCCCCTTTTGTTTGCTTGTTTCACAACAGCAGTCAGGTTGAGGTAGTCAGTCGTTGGTTTTTGTTCTTTGAATACAGATTTGAGCAGAAGAAGAAGAAAAAGAAGAAGCGCCTCAAACGGTGGTTCCATCTTTGGCGGTCACTTGCCGCAGACGTTGGATCAATTGTTTATTCTCGGTCAGGCGTAAACCCGAGCGACTGGGATTTAAAGACCGCCGACGGCGACGTGTCCGGCGATTCATCTCCATAATCAATCCCCCGTTGGGGCCGGGGCCCCTCCCGGCGATGACATTTCTCCAACTGCAGCTGTTTTCGAATGAAATTTAGAAAAAAAATTTCGTCCGGCCAAACGTGTTGAACGCCAGTTTGTGCCTAAAAAACCTTTTGCTGCTTGGCCCCGGCGGGCCCTTTTTAACCAAACGGTTCCCTCGTTACCCCTGTCCCACCCTTGGAATTTGGTTTTGTTCCCCGGTCCGGGGTCTTGAACGTGAAAATCCCTTTCTCTCTCCCCTCCGGAAGGAGAACCGGGGAAAGATTTTTCTCTTCAAAAAAAAAACCCCACACCCCCCTCTTTATTGGTGAGGGGAGAAATTTTGGGGGGGGAATATTTTTTTTTACCCCCCCTCCTTACCCCCCGGGGAACACGGTGGGGGGATATGGTTCGTGTTGTTTTTTTTCCCTACCCGCCCCC
>NW_003529916.1:5216-6032 GCF_000181795.1 Trichinella spiralis
TTTTGTCATTTTTTTAGGCAGTCGATGGTGAATATTGCGTCTCTACGCAGACCGTACATATACCGTTTGGCTGAAGGCTATTGTCCAACACTAAAACTGTAAAAGTGATCAACGGCAAACATACCGAAGCAGTCAGACTTGACTTTTACTTGACACCTGTGGAATATGGTGAGCAACAACGAATCCAAGATTCTGATCTCCAGTTTATTCCTCTCCAAGGGGATACAAATTTTCCGAGTGTAAGAATTCTTTTTTTTTCTGTTATTTGTCTTGTCTTGTCATATGTATGTCTTATATATGTATATATTATATTCATCTATATTTGTCTGCTTTTACAACAATTGTCTAGTGTTGTGTTGTGGTCGTGGTGGTTCTTGTCGAAAAATTTTCCCTATCATCATCATCATCATCATTCGAATGATGCAAACGTAGCAATTGCTTAATTACTGAACACTTTATAGGAATACTTCACTGGTAATGATCGTTATGTTGTAAGTGACGACTCTGATGTGGATGATGTAGAGGAAGGATTGAAAATGTATTAATAATCTTCCTCTTTCTCTTCAATTAAAAAAGTTTTACAGTTTTTTCATCTTTCAAATTGCAATTATCGTCTGTGTTGTGTCAATTTTGTTGTCTGTTGTCGACTTTTTGTACAAGTAATGTGACCTAACAGCTAACTGTGCACGGACGGATAAGCCACCAGCAGAAGTGAATATTATGGTTTATCTTGCTACTTGTGCCGTTTCAAAATTGCATCATGATCACACAAAACTATTTATAACATTTATGCTATTCCTTGAATAAATGAAACAA
>NW_003529917.1:0-3919 GCF_000181795.1 Trichinella spiralis
GAGAAAAGAAATTCACCACGATCGACAGAAAAGAGACGTGGAAAAAAGTAAAAAGAAGAAAAAAAACGCAACACCAACTTTTGCTAGAAAATCGAATTCCCAATGATAAGAAATAATATTTTTTTTTCGGAAAAAAAAGAGCAACAGCAATAGAAAAATAGCGAGCAACAAACAGCAGCAACAAGCAGCAGTTGTAGTAGTAAAATGGGCAACTATTGTGAGGAGAAGTCAACTTCAACTTCATTCATGCATGTCGACAAAGCAACCAACCAAACGTGCAACGTGGTTTGGTTGCTGTGTCAAAAATTTCCAACCATCATCAATCTTTGCAACGTTGGAAATTTTATTTATCCCATGCTGCAAAAGTTATAGAAATACAACATCTTCTATGCTTTTGAAAAGTTGAAAAGAAAAGTTTTAAATTGCAGAATAAAAATAAAAACTTCAAGGGACATTTTCAAAATTGCAATTGTAACATTAAAATTAAAAAAAAAAGAGCACACACACACACACACTTTCCCTTTATATTTTCAAGAAAATATATTTCAGCTAATAATAATAATAATAATATATTCGATGCAAAGGTGATTGAATTGCAATGGTAAAGACATACATGATGATGACCCTGAGAGAATGTCCGATTTGCAGGCGAATGCACAAGCCTGCACAAGCAACGGGCTGGCTATGCACAATTGTATGTACTAAGGCAAATGTTTACGTCTGGCATTTGATAAGTTGGTGGTACGGAGAAGAACAACATCGTTGGCCAAGTCCATTTTTGAAAGCTCAGCAAACAACAATCAACAACCTCCTCTAATGGGAAATGCGGAAACAGGTCACCACTGCCCAATTATTGAATAGAAAAATTTCAAAGCCAGCAGGATTTAAAATGAACAGAAATATCTATTTATATAAATAAACAAAAGCTACAACACTACCATAAACTTCCATATCTATACTAATAAGCACGATGATACTAAAGATATACGAAGATAATAATTAAACACAGTATTGGATTCTTACCCGAATTGAACGTTGAAGTCGTGAAAAAAATGAATTTCAATACTGATATTGGATAGTGAAAATTGAAAACAAACAAATAGCTGAAAGTGACGATGACGACGACGACAATGCTTTGCTGTTGAAGAGAGATAAAAAGAGAAGAAGAAAGCGACATGAAATTCTGCTAGCAACTTCCACAGACGACGACAAACATACATGCACAGATACAACAGTGAAGCATACGCATACGGCAGATGATAAATGTGATCCAAGGACGACGACAGACAGCAATGTCTTGTTTACGACTTTGTCCGCGACCTGAATGCTTCACGACCAGGGTGACAATGTATTTGGGGTGACAGCCAAAAGCGACTAAACTAAAATGTCTAGCCAGAACCCCTTTGACAACGTGCAAGTATTATTATTATTATTATTATCATTATTGTAGACGAGAAACGATTATTAGCTCTCACGTGAGCAAAACGACGACAGGCAAGCTTGACGCCGGTTGGTTCTTTTGCAAGCGTCGCGACGATCGTACATCTCGACTCTTGATGCCCTACCTGTCCTTGACGATTACTTGTTCTACGTTTGCATCATCAACATCATAATCAACACTAACATGATCATTTAAAACAACACATACACACACATTTATACTTATATCTGTATTTTGTTGTTGGTATTATTTGTAAAATTTCATTTTCCGCAACAGTGATAGTAATAATAATACTAATAATAATAATTACATCGACTATTAAAAGTAAAAATAACTAACCAAATAAATGATCAGATTAAAATGACAAAAACACTAATTATACAATAGCTATAAACAGCAACAACAACAACGACGACAACGATATATATGAATGTTTGTAACCGACGGGTGAGAGAGCCAAAAACTAAGTAATAATTGCCCTGGTGGAAACTTACTATATACAAATGCCGTCCGTATAGTGAAAATTGTCGCCAACAAATTTCTGCTTGAATATGTCAAAGCAAATCACCTATCTCTCGTATCGTAATTAACTCTCAGAAAAGCAAACACAACATTGTAAATAAACTATTTTTTCTTCCATAGCAATCATCACAACTTTTCTATGAATTGGAGAAAATAAAACAGTGAAAAGACTCAAACTCCAAAAATCCCATTCTCACTTTTCTCTAGCTAACAATCAAATCAAGACATCAACCCAATCCCACGGGTGGGATCGCACTCGCTTAAATATAATAAATTGCTATTCAACAAATAAAAGTGACATCTACAGAGTTGTCAGCGAAAAGAAACTGCTTGCTGCCAAAGAGAAAATGTATCCAATTTTCAAATATACAACAAACACTTTTGCATATATTTGTGTAAATATAGAAAATTCATCTGTAAAAAAAAAAGATGAGAAAAATTCTTGCAAAAAATAATAAGCAACGCATGAATGAATCGAATGAACAAAATGTATGAAATTGGCTGACTGACGGTCGTCCCATTTGAAACTGTGGGAAATAGATGAATCAGTTTACAAGTTGGAATTTGTGAAGCAAGTGATAAAGTAAGCAAATATATTATAATATCTGTGCCGGGCGTTAATGGAATCTTTGACGGATTTGATTTTTCAAAACTGAATGAATCAGCAGCGTTGACAAAGTTGCTGGTCGACCGGTGAAAACAAATACTGATGATCACACGTAGAAAAGATTTCATACAAACGTCACCGACTTTCTTTTCCTCTTAACACAGTTATCATACATCTACTGAGAACCCTTGTGAAAATGCTATATGCAAATGTATTTTCCTAACCTAATCATGATTAAAAATCAACAGTGGATTTATTCTGCCAGTGGCGATACACAGACAACAACACTGGAATGATGCAACAACAATGTTGCGCATATATAAAACGAAACGAGATAGCACCGAAGTGATTTGAATATATAATAAAACGGAAATAGTTGTCATTCTCTTGAATAATTAAAAAGAAATAAAAACTGTTCAATGTCAAGATGTATGATCAAAAATAACTACGAGAACATAAATGTTGGAAAAAGGTGAGGAAAATGAATCTTCTTCACATTTACATTTGCTTGGATATTCAAGAATGTCCAAAATAAAAAAGAAAACAAACAGATCTGCAGCTAATTTTCCCTATAAGAAGAAGTATAGAATCGAGAATATGCGTTTAAATGACTTTTTGATCAAAGTGAATAATTGGAATATAAGAAAACAAAATTACACCTTCGCACACTGAATATAAATGGGTTTTCTGATTCACATTTTCAAATTTTATGGTTTTTCCTATTTCTTGCTGTTTACTTAATAATATTATTTTGTCTTTCAAATTTGAAATCTTGTATTGAATTATATTGGAAAGTTATTAAACTAGTCAGCAACATTATTCATTCAAACAACAGATGAAGCATCAGCCGGAAAGCGGCTTGGCAAAAGCCGAAAAAACGACTGACAAACAGACAAATAAACAGCAACAACAACAAGCAGACTAGACCGAATATTATAATGAACGCTCGAACGTCGACCCGATTTGAAAAATCACGTGCTTAGAACTGGTTATTGCGCTGGTGTGGATAATGCTTGGGAAAAAAAACGAACGACCGACCGCCAACCGTCACACCCCCTGCAAAGCGAACCTAAGCAAAAGCAAGGGGGGGGCGCTGAAACCAAAAATATCCAAATATTCATGGCAAGGCGTTGAAATTGAATATAAATTTCCAATTTTAAAAATTTGAAAATGGGTTGAGGGTGGAGGAAAAAGGAAGGGGGGGGGAGGCAGGAACATGGAAAAAACCCTTTAGCCCAACCTCTTCGCCCATATCCTCCCAAATCCCCTCCCTGAAAAATTGAAAAAAAAAAACTCCAACTATAATTAAAATAATAAAAAGACAAATAAATAAAATAATTTTCCCTTTT
>NW_003529918.1:0-3983 GCF_000181795.1 Trichinella spiralis
TTTGTGTTGTGAAAATTTTCCAATTGGTGAAATTTTGTTTTGTTCGTCCAGAAACGGCATGGCGTCTGCTGTGTAATAATCAACAAACGCAATTGCAATTTCCATTAAAAACTTGTCCAAACTGGACGTGCAAATTTTCTCACCAAACGTTCACTTCTCCAACAACCGGTTTATTTATGCTCAACTTTTAAGCAAATTAGATGCTTCATAATCTTTGACCTAGAAATGAAGTGATTGCAAAAAAAATTGGCTTATTCTATTTCTCTTTTTTTATTAAAAGGAAAAGCATTGCTTTGCTTTTTCTTTTATTTATTTATTTATTTCTTTTTATTTAATTCTTCAATAACGCTCGAGTTGACCATTAAAATTTTTCGGATGTCTCGGACGCTTTGTATGGTTGATTTTTTAAAATTTGCTTTCTCTGAAAGCAATTAAGCATCTTTAACCGCTTGAAACTGCGTGACACGTTGCGTCATTGCAAGCAACAATCAACTGATTTCCAATGCAAATATAAACTATGCGCTTGTAGTACTGATATTATTGGGATTGTTCAGCTGGTCAACATTGAAAATAAAGATCAAAATTATTGAAATTATGCATTTTTTTATATGACTTATTTTTGAAATTGCTCATTGATAGGATAGTTTTACAAGTAGCTTGTTATGTACAAAGTGCTGATCAAAAAGGAAGAATGGTTCGACGTACTGTGGCCAGATATTTAAACTTGGCACAGACGCTCGTGCTACGGGACATCAGTTCAGCGGTGAAAAAACGATTTCCAACCATCGAGATGGTCATTCAGAGTGGTATTGCATGTTAAATTATAAATTTTACAAAATAAAAAAAATTCAAACAACAATAGGCTTCATGAATGAAGAAGAGCTGAAACAGTACGAAGAAGTGAAATGTCTTCATCACAAATATTGGATTCCGATTCAGTGGTGTTGCACGTTGCTGTGCAAAGCGAGGAAAGAGTCGCTTATTGAAAATGATCTGCTATTGAATCAAATGATCGACGTATGTCACCTTATGCGTGAAATAGTTCTCTCTGTAAATATAATTAAATTTTAAATATTTTTCAGGACATTATGAATTACAGACAGAATCTCATGATGCTTCTGAATTATGATTGGATAAGTGTGCCTTTAGTATATACGCAGGTAAACTTTTTATTTCATCTAAAAAACAATAACAGCAATAGTACAACATAAATATTGATTTTTTACATATTAATTATTTATTTATTTATTTATTGTACTTTTCACATTGTAAAATCATTTCAAATTTTGCGAATTTTTTTAACTTCCAAAAATAAAACTTAATTGTCTAAGTATACTGTATGCTTGGTTTACTGTAAGTCATTATTAAAATCAACTGCAGTGTATCATCTGCCAACTGTTGGACAGTTTGTACAACGTTTGTCAGTATGAAGTTTTGCATCAGTGCAATTCGTATGTTTTTTTTTTGTTTTTTTACTTTATTTTTATTCTTTGTGAACATCCTGTGAATGAATTTTTCGAAAACAGTTTAGATAATATTTTATTTTATTTAGGTAGTCACAATTGCCGTTTATGGCTTTTTTGCCGCATCTTTAATGGCTCGACAATATTTAAATCCGTCCAAGAATTACCCCGGTCATAATGTAGACTTGTATGTTCCAATTTTTACAATTTTGCAATTTGTATTCTACATGGGTTGGCTGAAAGTGGCAGAATCATTGATCAATCCTCTTGGCGAGGATGATGATGACTTTGAAATCAATTATATTGTCGAACGAAATTTACAAGTGCGTTGTTCATCGTTTGTTGTTTTCTTTTCAGCCATGCGTAGTTTTTTTCAGGCTGGATATTTGATAGCGGATGAAAATTATGGCCGAATACCTCCTTTGGAAAGAGATATTCATTGGAATGATGTTCAGGCAGAAATTCCGCACACGGCTGCTTCTATTGGTTTGAAAGACAATCCTCAAATTGGTTCAGCAAGTGCGATTGAGTATGCTTTCTTTTCAGAAATTGAAAATCTCTTCTGATCATTGTGTAATTGGTTTGATTTTTCAGAATTAAACCTGAAAAAGCTGAACTTGCGCCATCTGACGGTGAAGAGACTTCGNNACNTGAAGACGGATTGAGTCGGTTTCGCAAAGTTAGCAAAGCTCTCATGGAAAATACCCGTCCGTTGAGGCATTTTTTGAGTTCTACAGGATCGCACGAAAATGTCGAAAGTCCACTTTCAGCTTGTAAAGCATTATTTATTTTTTATTTGTTCATTTGTGTTTGCATTTTTACAATTTTGTTCAGCACGTTCGCAAGTTGTCGAAGCAGACAGCTCGTCACAACCTGCCACGAGGATTTCTCTCGGTCCAATTTCTCAGCGATTCCTAGTAGAGAGAATCTTTTCGAAGAAAAGCATTCTGCTGGCTGAAACGAATCTGCTGGATGTGATGCGCAAAAATTTCCAATTTACGAACAACAAGCATTTAAGGGTGGTTCCAATTGGATTTTTTTTATTTTAAACCATAGTCGCACAACTTGAAAAGTCCGTATTATTGTGTCTTTTAGAACGATAGACAGAAAAGGACTTTTCTCCGAGAAAGTGTCTAACCAGTCCTTCGCATAATACGCTTGGGAGACGATCACTGAAAGTTTACATCGACCAGAACGAAGATTCGTCCGGTTGATGCGGCATCTGTAGCTCGTAGAAGGTCAAGAAGTTAGAAGTAAGTATTTTTGAAAATTTTTACGAAGAAAAAAAACCTACAGAATGTGCGTGAATTTAATTTATTTCACGCTGGTGGCTATGGAAAGCCAAGATAACTTATCTGTGCAGTCGCCAAATGCAGCAGACAGTCAGATGAACTTGATTGAATCACTGCATCATTCTTCTGCACTTCAGTCTGCTTTTGTAAACGAAGCTTTGCGATTGGATGAACCTGATGTTGATGAAGTTCTTTCACCAGATGAAAGCGATAGACCAGAAGATAATGAGAATAAAGTTTGATATGTAAAAAACTTTTTTTTATATTGAAATTTTATTTTTCTCGAAACCCACGATATGTTTTTTTTTCTTTTTATGAAAACCGATGTTCATACAGAAGAATTGTTGTTTGCTTTTTTAGCATGCTTTAAAGAAGATTGTTTTTTTCTGTCTGGTTGCCTATTTCTTATTGTTTATGTCGATTTTATGTGACATTGAAAAAAATTATTTTTTCTGTCGAAATTAAAGATGGTATGTTGCTGCCGAGATTGTGTGTTTTTGATGTATTTGTAATAACTGTTGGATCAGAAAATTTTTGTATTTTTCTATTTTATTTATATCAAATAGGAAAAGAACTAAAGATTATATCTGTAAATTCAATTTTAGACGCGATGAAGGTGCTGAAGAAGCAAATCGATTCCAGCGGCTCAGGGTGAGTTGCATTTATTTTTAATTATAGTTTCTTGTTGTTAGAAAAAAAACTTTGATTTTATAAATTTTTTTTTGAAATTTGATCTGTTTAGTTTCTTCACATTTCTTGCCGAAGAACCTGAGGATATGTGGCATACATACAATCTTGTGCAAGTGGGTGACAATGTTCGAACTTCTACTACGCGGTGATTTAATTTGAAATAAAATTTTTATCTTATATGTATTTTTTCATTATTTTAATGATTTATTTGTTATGTTTAGAAAGGTGACATTTGATCGTTTATCCGGTCATTCAACTTCGAAAATGCAGCTTGTTCTTACAGTGGAAGTGGAAAAAATATTCTACGACAAAGAGGACGGTGCACTGCATGTTAGCGGGAAAAACATTGAAGAAAATCAATTCGTTAAAGTAATATTATTGAAATAACTGTGATAAATTGTTTTTAAGAAGAGAAATGTTGTTGCAGCTGGGAGCATATCACACGCTGAATTTGCAGTTGAAACGTAAATTTACAGTTTACAAATGTAAATGGGATGTGGTTCACATGGACGATCACGAGCATGCACGCTAGCAGCGA
>NW_003529919.1:0-914 GCF_000181795.1 Trichinella spiralis
GCGGGATTAATAAATCTCCTGTCAACATTAACAAAAGGCATTGTGCCACAGAAATATCAATCGAAGTTGAGCTTCAATGTAGATAAAATGAAAATGAAAACTAAATGGTGTTTCAAAATGATTATTTAAAATGGAATTTAAACCGTCAAATTTATTTTCCTCTTTGGTCTTGCGTTTGAGTTCACTGCTTAGCATTCGAGGCTTATTAGCTGATGAGCGAAACAAGATCAGACATCATCATCCGAAATTTGCCTGCTGAAATTCTGATGCATACGACTTTCTGGATTGGACGGCAATGAGGGGAAAATGGACGCGGAAATGGATTCCGTTATTACTAATACTGGAGTAAGCGAGAAGTACACTATGAAGAAGGAAGTAAAATGCTGCTGGGCATAAAGCTTGACGCAGCTAACTGAGCTAGACAAATCAACCGGAACGGTGCATAAGCTATTTAAAAGAAAATTCAACACTGCGAATGCTATTTTATTATGTGAACAATGAAAAGTAAAACTGAAGAATCATTAATGTTATTGACTGAGATAACCACTTATTTAAATCCACATTCAAATATTGCAAGACATCTTGTTAAATGCTCTTCTTAACAACATACACAAACAATATGCAAATGTAAAGAAGTTAAACATTAGTTATAAGCATATTAACTTTGTTATTGTTATAATCCCTTTAACGGAGTAAAAGATACCTAACACCATACCTTAAAAAGCTAAAAGAGTGAATTTTCTTAACAGCATAGAATTCAATGATATGATTAGTTTTCGAAAGAATCAATCGTACAGTCAATTTATTCGAAATGGACCAAAAATGAAGGAAAATCGACTTGCTGAAAACAACGAAATATTGCACAAACCTGCAGTTCACGATACCCATTATATGTCGAAAACGTTCTATACCAA
>NW_003529920.1:0-1084 GCF_000181795.1 Trichinella spiralis
AATTTTGCCATTGGAACCTCTTTGTCTCCCGTTCACCGGCACAGAATCGAAACCGATGTTACCTCTCTACATTGATATTATTCAAAAATCGACTTATTCATTTTTATTGTAAATATTGTATATTGTTGATAAAACTGCTCCGAAACTAGTTCTATCTAATATGTCCCAAACATCGCACAACACGGCCATGACGATGCAGATGGAAAAATTGCTCTGTGAATTGAAAATATTTTACAGAAATGATGTCGCCGATCACTACTGGGATACACACAACATCCGGAGTTGCTAACTGGAGCGCCTTTGTAAAATTCATCCCGACAACAAAAAGCAACAACTGATAACGATCAATCATACCAACGTTGACATTTTCAAAGTTTTATGTTCATTAATTCTTGAAAATATTTACTACCTTCTTTTCTACAGTAATACGCGAAATTTTCAAGTTGCGTAAAAAAGTTGAAAAAAAGGATTAAAATTAAAAAACAATTATTTCTTTTAAATTTTCATCAGTGAAATTTAAATTCCAATACAAGGTTGAAGAAATCAAGATCACTTACTGGACAATCTTACAACACGATCATATATACATATATGCATATTGTAATAGTTATCGTAATGCGACAATATTATTCAGTTGAACAAACAGTGTTTGTTTGTTGAAAAAATTTTTCTTAAAAAATTATTATACACTCTAAGAAAAAAAAACTATTCTTACAAAAGCATGAAATCTTTTACCGCAGTTCTTTGCCAATATTGAAATACAAATCTTCTGTTAAACTTGAAAACTGTAGCCCAAATTCATTCACATTTCAGTGAAAAACAAATATGCAACTGAAATGTGTCCATTTATAGCTTAAAACTAGCACTTTTCACATAAAACACAATATATATCTGGTTACGCAAAATGGTCGACACTTCCTTGTGTTTGCTGATGTTGAAAACTGACGTTCAATTTGGCGAAATTAAATACCACCACTACCACTACCACTACCACAAACTACTACTACTACTACTACTACTACGACGACGACGACGACAACGACGACATTACCATCACCAACAGCAACCTACTACTACTACTACT
>NW_003529920.1:3413-4777 GCF_000181795.1 Trichinella spiralis
TTTTTTCTACCATTCTATCGGTAAGAATAGAAGGATAATGTTCAAATAGAAATGTCAATTATGCTCGATCAGGAGATCAGTTTTACAATCGTAATATAAAAAAATACCTTTTTACAATAGCGTACATCCAAACCTTCGACTAACTGATCAGTTATTCTTGCACAGCCGGCTGTCATGAGAGCATGACTGCCTGCAAATTGGGGAAATTTTTCATTCTGATTCCAATGCAACCCTGATACCATTTCCAAAGGGGAGCCGCAGGAATATTCCAAATTGCTTATGTGAAAGTTGAACAATTCTTCTTCATCCTAAAAAGGCGGATGTTGCGCAAAACAAAACAAAAATACATACATGCAATTTCAGCAGCATTAGTTCAATTTTTCCCATACCACACTTTCAAGAGAACTGCCACATTTGTGGGCAGAATAACAACGGTCAACCTTTTTCATTAATGCTAAAACAAGAACAAATTACTTTAAAAATTCCACATTCAGATATGGTACAAGTTTAAAGAATTATTCAATGAAACAAAAAAATGCAAACACACACACAAACATACTCAACAAATTATCATCCATATCACCTCTACGTTGCCAATGTTCTATGACATCGAGCAGGGCATTGAAATGGCATTCAACTTGACGATCAACATCATGATTTACAATCTTGCCCGTACGTTCGCTAATGAGAGGGCATTCTTCGCGAAGAACACGAAAATTGATCCCAGCCTATGGGGTTTTCATACAGAACAACCAGCAGATTTAAATAATACTTATCTATAGTATACTTGAAAGCAGAGAACACAAAATGGATTGTTAATTATGCCAGTTATAAGCTGACCACCACGACCAACCGGAACTCCAAAACTACAGTCGTCGACTATACGGCCTCCAGCTTTTTCTTTTATTTCCAACACGACAACCTAAACTTGTCCGAGTATGCACAGAAATGAACAGCATGGATTATGATGTGAAAGGGAAAAATGAAATTGTCTACGTTGACTCCAAAATTTTGCAATTGACGAGCAGCTGCAATGCCGGATATTCCAGCGCCGACAACTACAACGGACATCTGAAACAATGTAATGTAAAACAAAACGCGTACAACCAAGTGTGTTCGAGAAAGATGATTAGAAATTTAAATAAATAAATAAATATATATATACCTCTTTCGGAGCAATACTGAAACAGTTTGGTGGGTTTTTCAGCAATCCAAGTTAACCAAGCCTTGGTGAGTCAAAAAATTGCAAATACGTCCCACTTCGTGCGTCACAATATGCGTAATAAGACCACGGCAAATGATTTTCTTTCCTTACAATCGGGCCGGAGTTATCCAATTCTAAATGAAGATGTTTCATATTTGGA
>NW_003529921.1:0-3430 GCF_000181795.1 Trichinella spiralis
TTTTTTTTTTTTTTGCATAATTTGCTGATTGTGAAGAATGTGTGGCGGCGCTATGATGATTCAACAGTGTCGCCTTCTTGAGTTGGATTGATTCAATTTTCGATATATTGTCCTTTTTTGTTGGATAGTTGTGTATTATTTAATTTATCACGTGTGCTATTCGTGATGGCATTTACTACTTGTTGTTATAGTAGCAGTATGTGTCTATATCTTATTATCTGCTGTGAATAAGACAACAAGGCGAACCGCCTGAGGGTAGTCATCTTAGATTTCTTTTTGTGATTACTTTTATGAAATATCATGCATGTTGCCCCCCGCCCCCTCGCCTTATGAGAAGAAATGGGAAAAAATGGATGACTTCATTCTATTCGAATCTTTCATTTTTATTGAAAATTGGAACAACAACAGTATTGATCAATTATCGATGAAAAATTGCCACCATTCATATGTTTTGCTCATATAAATTACGTTGCCATCATTTATTTTGAAATATTAGGCATAAAGAAAGTATATTTAATTAATAAATAAGCAGATTTATGAATATGAATTTCGACAATGATTTATTGTGTTTTTGTAAATTTCAGGTTGTACCTAAAGATGAAGAAACGAAGAAAGCCTTAGAGAAAGCGATGTGTCAGAATGTTCTTTTCGCACATTTGGATGAAAATGAGAAAAAGTATGCATACAATTTCATGTTCCTTTTTCCATCCAATATGCTTTATTTATAATGTGTATTTTTGTTTTTTTTCGTTCATAACAGAGATATTTTCAATGCAATGTTCCCAGTTGAGGCTAATGCCGGAGAAGTGATTATTCAACAAGGTAAGCTGTTGTTGTTAGTCGAGAAAAATTGTACATTTTGCGTATGTTGTCTAATTTTTACAATAATGTTCAGGGGATGAAGGGGATAATTTCTATGTCATTGATTCGGGCGAAGTAGAAGTGTTTGTGAATAACAAAAGTGTGACTACAATCAAAGAAAGTGGAAGTTTTGGTGAACTGGCGTTGATTTATGGAACACCTCGTGCGGCTACTGTCTTGGTATATATATACTACGTTTTAGCATATTTGAATAGTAGTAGCATTGTTACAACAATTTGTCGTTTATTTCAGGCGAAAACTCGTGTTAAACTTTGGGCTTTGGATCGTGACACTTACAGACGCATTTTGATGGGAAGCACTATTCGCAAGCGCAAACAGTACGAAGAATTTTTGAGCAAAGTGAAAATTTTAGGTGTGTACTTTTTTAATATTATTTTTAAAAATGAAAATTAAAAAAATTATCATTTGTTGATGATGTTTTTCAGAGGATCTCGATAAGTGGGAAAGATTGACTGTTGCCGATGCCCTTGAGCCTGTAGCGTTCGAAAAAGGCACTCACATTGTTGAACAGGGTCAGCCGGGTGACAACTTTTTCATCATTTTGGAGGTAGTTATTATTAATTTTTATTGTAACTCGGCTTATTTGGTTGGTATTTATTCTTTCAGGGTGAAGCTGAAGTGTATCAAAAAAGAAGCGAGGATAGCAAGCCAGAGCTTGTTGGCCATCTCAATCCGTCAGAATATTTCGGTAAGTTAATGTGTGCTGTTGTTATTATTGACAGTTTATAACTTGATTAATTTTTGCTTAATTAATTAGGCGAAATTGCTCTTCTGCTTGATCGACCCAGAGCTGCTACTGTTGTCGCGAAGACGCCTTTGAAATGCGCCAAGTTGGACCGTGCACGCTTCGAACGCGTCATGGGTCCGTGCTCAGAAATTTTGAAAAGAAATATCTTAAATTACAACAGTTATGTGAATTTGCTTACGTGAACATTGGAAGAATCCCTTCACCACCACTTGAACCATTAACATTTTGTGTATTATACAACGAATGCTTTGTAAACGTGTTTTGCTTTGTTATTTTATTTTTATGTTCTTTGTTCATGTATATATATATATATGCACTCTAAAACCTGGCATATATTTATATACATATTCATATATATATATACATCAGTTGCATATAATTCATATACTGATTTTTGCAGTCCTAAAATAACTGTCCGTATACAGAAAGACGGATGTTTTTCTTTTTTTTTTGTTGTTTCTTAACCGTAGTTATGATATATATATATATGTATATATCATTACAGTTGTCGTTGTTTGGAACAGTTGTAGATTTTTATTATTTTTTCTCTTTTTGAAAAATTTGAACGCTTTCTGGTGTTCCACCCCAAGTGGAACTTTGCAGTCAGTTTGTGTTCAGAATAATGCACGTAAGTAAACTGTATAATAAAATAAAAATGCCTTTTCATACATTAATGTTATTATTAATTTTCCTTTTATTATAATAGAGAGTATAATATCGGAATGTATTTAATAACAGTATTTTACAGGGTTTATTTTGAAACACTAAAAGAAACTCCCACAGTTGAAAGATTATTTTGCCGTAAAGTGAAAAATTGAAAATAATAAATCTAATTTTTTCTTTTCTTTGCTCAATAATCGTTGTTGTTGACTATTGGTCAAAAATAAACCCAATGCAGAAAATCATATTCAGCTAAAGGCGAATTTCAAATTGAATCAAACCAAGTGATCTGCTATATTTCCAGTTGCTCCTCAGAATAATTAATATGATGAATCTGGTGCGTGAGAAAATGAATTTTAGATAAATAAGTCAGGATTTTGCAAAAATTAAACAATTCAATGCTGTAAAATGAATGATAATGCTTCTAGAGAAGAAAAACATTCTTTGATGTGCTAATTTATATTATTACTTCATTGCTTCTTCCGTATCATGACTTCCTTAGTAGACGACGAATTCACTTACAAATATAACGATAAACAACAATGGAGAAACTAGCTGACTAGTAGGTGTAATGATAACGTCAGCTAGCAGCACTAGTAAACGAAATTGACAGCTGGCCAAGTAGTTATTCAATTGATTTAAAAAAGTGGACTTGTTGTGAATATGAATGAACTTTGTCGCTTTTTTCTAGTTACTATGAATAAAAAAGCTGAAGAAAATTTTCATTTCATTGTCATTATTGCAGTAAATTAACAACAGTCTAATGAACTGTATTCAACTGTTCGCTGCCTTAATTATTAATTTACTTCGAAATATGACTATTACTGTAGCTCTTACCTACTTCTGACTTAATCACACCACCACTTGCTGTGTTGCATGAAGCAAAAAATATTTAATTGATGCTAAAGTTTGAGAGAATTGAAATAAAATTAATCTCAATTATTTAAAAATAAATCTATTCATTCATGCATGAATTTGTAAATCGTATAATTGTTTACACACGAAATTAATTATACTTGCACATTAGTTTACTGTAATAAAGTATTCTGTGTAAATTATTGGTTTTACTCGAAAATTTTCACCTATTTGCGTCAGGCGAGTGAGTGAATATTTTTTTCTACTTGTGCGTAAGTCTGAATA
>NW_003529921.1:5107-6385 GCF_000181795.1 Trichinella spiralis
TTGTTAGCTTGGACGGGCGGTGGTGTTCCATTTTGCATTTGGTGTTCGAATTTTGGCTTTCAAAAATGATATCCAATTTGGCGCGAACGCCAGTCGTTGGAAGGCTTGTCGGTTCGTTCTGTGCTTTTCAACGTGGGCACTTCGTTCATCGTGCTGTTGTACGTTTTGGACAACGAGACCAACCTGATGGTCCGCGGCTCGGTCTTCATCAACATGCTAATCGAACTTTGGAAAGTGCCCAAATGCTTGGACGTCGGTTTGGACACCACCAGTCGACTGTTCGGCGTGGTACCAAAATTGCGCTTCAAGGAGAAAAATTCTTACGTTGAATCCAGCACCAAAGAGTACGACATGATGGCGTTCAGGTTCGTTTCGTTTTTTGAATCAAATTTTGATTTTGAAATTTTAATATCCATTCCAGGTATCTATCTTGGCTGCTGTTCCCCCTGTTGGGCTGCTACACGATCTATTCGTTGGTTTACGAAGAGCACCGTGGCTGGTATTCGTGGATTTTGGACAGGCTGTATGGGTTTTTGATAACTTTCGGCTTTATAATGATGACGCCGCAGCTTTTCATCAATTACAAGCTTAAGTCGGTCGCTCACTTGCCATGGCGAATGTTGACTTACAAATTTTTGAATACAATCATCGACGACATTTTCGCTTTTGTCATCAAAATGCCCATGTTGTATCGAATTAGCTGTTTTCGAGATGATGTGGTTTTTGTTATTTATTTGTACCAGCGCTGGGTTTATCGTGTCGATCCGAAACGAGTGAATGAATTCGGCATTTCTGGAGAAGATCTACAAAAGGCCAGTAGTAGTAGTAGTAGTAAACATCAAAGTGAAAATTGTGCTGTGAACAATGCCAATCAACAACAACAACAAGCATTGAAAGATAAAGCGGATTGAAAATTATGAATATTATTATTATTATTATTATTATCTATCGTCCTCTTTATTTATTGTAATTTTGTTTTCTTTTCTCCTCCTTTTCAGTCAGAAGTGCAAAGTGAATGATTGATTTTTCCAAAATTTATTAAATTTCATTTTGAATTTTGTTCACTATTTTCTCAATGAATTTTTTTTCAGTTATTGTTGATGCGGATATTGTTTTCAATAAATCATTCATAATGTGCATTTTATTTTTCTGCTGCTTGTCTGCACAGACAGTCTTAGCACTGGTCAGTTTTTGGATGATGATGATTATATCGTGTACATTATTGTGCATACACTTGTTGTGCTGCTAATTTGTTAGTTTGTGTTTTTTGTTGAAATA
>NW_003529922.1:0-1078 GCF_000181795.1 Trichinella spiralis
GCGCCAAGACGACGTTGAAAAAGTGCCATTTGCAAACAAAATTACCATCAAATCCACATGCAAGGCAAATTGTAAAACTTTTAAAAACTACTACAATGCAAACTATCATTTCTTCTTTTTTCCTTTGCATTGATCATTGAAACAAAAAAAAATAATACTTAATTTCAAAAAGCATTCTTAAATTATACACACAAATAATATCCACATTAAACCAAATTCAACAAATAACAAGACCTACTGCATTGGTTGGTGACAATTTTTACTTCACATTATGCAAAAACATTGCATCACAAACAAAACAGAACAAATCACAAAAATGAAACTAAACAATGACCATCGTCGACTTTTTCTCCAGCAGAGCCATCAGTACTGCAAGGCAGTTGGTTCCTTCCCGAAAGCGATCAACGATTTGCAGATCGGTCATTCAGATCCTCTCCCCCGCCTCTTGGACTCAAATAGCGAAAGCGTCGATTGGTTCCCCAGGACGTGGCGCAAACGACAGAACTCCGTGCGAAGTGACATCTCTGACTTCAGCGGGATGAACATCTTCTTGAAGTCTGCTTTCAGCACCTCGTTTCGTAGTCGTTTATGTCGTCTCCCAACTTGGCAGTAAGTCGTTCCTGGATGGCAGAATCCATGTGGTTAAGCGCCGCGACTGCCCACTGGCAGCGCGGTAGCAAATCATGGCACTCAAATGACGTGTAGCGAGCGAAACTACGAGTTCACTCGCTCGCGAACTTAGTGAACTGTATCTTTCTTCGTATTGAAAGGCGGGAAAGTCAAATACGTTCGACAATCCGACCTTAACCGTGTTGCACTGACTTCCGTCACGATAATCGTCAATCGAAACCAGATCAAGTGTCAACACAGTTTACTCAAAACGAAAAATAATGAGCCAGGGATAATAAAACAAGTTATGACTCAATATAGTACACACAAGCAAAACAGACTGAAAGCAATCTTCCAGCCAACAAAAATCCAAACTTCTCCGAAAAACCCAAACTCTTTAAGCGCCACCAAGTACGCTTACGTAACCAGCCCTCCACGCCAGTTTCCCTCAGCTAAAAACAGAATCCCC
>NW_003529923.1:0-1663 GCF_000181795.1 Trichinella spiralis
ACGAATTTTACTCGCTGTTGGGAACCTAAATTTTACTGGTTGTCAATGTTATGCATTGTATTTGCCAAAATTTGGTTTCTTTTTAATGACCACTTTTTTATTCGAAGCTTTACTATCTATCTTTTGTGTGTATATATATATTAGTAGTAGCTAAATTATAAATTTAAAAGCTGACTAGAAATTTAAATTTATAAATTTATTAACAAATTTTCTTGCGGTTTCATTCCTGTGTATAATTATACTGATAAAACTACTGATCAGATCTAAAAAATTCGCATGTAGAAACTATAAAAAAACTTGTAAAACGGGTTCTAATCGGATTGAACAATCGATCGTCAGGTTCTTCTGACTATCTAATGACGGAGCGCCAATTCAGAATTCAATGCACTCAAAATCGTTCACCACCCTGAGTGGTAGATCAAGTAGTTTTCAATTCGTACTACTTCGACGTCCGTATCGAGTATCAGCGTCTTTCCTTTCTACTGATATTGCTCAAATCAGTCTTCTTCGTTCTGGTGATTCCTGTTTTCGCACATAGTATCAGGACTGTATCCAGAAATCACACAAGTTCCGTCTTTAGGCGAACTCCTTGGTTCAAGCAAGAAGTACACGATCATCTTCGTTTACGTAACTTCTTACGCAAACAGTAAATTCAAACGAAAGTACAACTGTATCTTCGTTTCTTCACGCGGTATATGTAGCAACCGTAACGATTGCACTTAGTCAACAATAATCGATGGAATCAAGATTTTACTATCGTCCTAATTTCGTCAAAAATAAATCAATCTTTGTCAATATTTTTCATACAGTATGTTACAGTAAGTATTCAGGATAATCAAGATACCTGCTGTTATCACTGTTCACAACAAAACTATATATTTAAACTATAAAAAAAGTTGAATAACTTCTTGAAATTTCATCATGCTCAAGAGGTTATCTTAAAAAGCATTACTTACAGTAATATGTAGTAGTGAATGATGTCAGAACTGTTTCAAATCTAAACATGGAATCTGAACATCGTAAAAAATGCATAAATTTACTATAATATCAAAGTAAATATTTTTTTGTATTTAACAAAAGTTTTGAACTTGAAAATCTTTCAATTCCATTACTGTCAGTCTTTCTACTTTGTAACTTGAATCAACTTGAAAGAATGTAATGAATTTATTTTATGATATCATAATAATTTTTCTCAGTAATATTTCAGAAAATATTCTTTGGCTGAATTTTTTTTCAATCATAATTTTTCCATTTTGTCCATACTGGTCTCTTTCGGCTGAATTCAGAGCTAACACCTTAGCCATGGCATCGGAAAAATTTTCAGCTCCAAAATCAACCAATATTCCAGTTTTCCCATTTTCCACAGTTTCATTGGTTCCACAGCCCGTCGCTGCAATAATTATTTTTCCAAAATAACTTCCTTCCAATGTGTGATTCCAAAGTGTTCCATTGGTGGAGTATATATGACCCCAGTGCAACGACTTAAAAGTTGAACTTTTTCTTCCGATGAAACGTTTTGTATAAAGATCACCTTATCATCAATATTTTTCAATTTTGTAATTTAACTAGCTCATCTCGACAATTCACTGAAAGCATCAATGCTTTCTTCTACACTTCCACCTATTATCAGATTCACTGACTACCATATGTCGTTGGAATTTTT
>NW_003529923.1:5244-6556 GCF_000181795.1 Trichinella spiralis
TTCTTCTTCTTCCCAGCTAATGATAACATGGTGTTTTTTATTTTCAATACCATTATTTCACTAAACAATGTGTTTACTGCAATCTGAAATAGGATATTCATCACCAAACCCATCCCATGACTGATCATCCATTTTTCACATAAAAATTTTGTCCTTTAAATTTAAGAATACACCTCAAAAGTTATTATTATTATTTTTCAATAACAGTATTCACAAACATGTAATTGCGAACTCCATCTGGAAGGATGACAACACATCGTTGGCCTTCTTTCAATTCTTTTGCTTTCTGAAGCGCTGCCCAAACATTTGCTCCACTACTCCCACCTGAATATTTTACATTAGTACAATTATTTCAAAAAAGTACATTAAAAACAAGCTTAGCTCCTGTTAAACTTTAATTAGCGACTAGTATTTCTCAAGCATGCAGTCGCTTGGAAAGTATGCCTTCATTTCGATTGCTCATTTAAAGTTTTATCGGTTATAATTAATTTACAAATTAAGTTAAATGCTATATTTTTTTCAATAAAAAATCTTTTTACTTACCACACAACAAGCCTTCATAACGAATCAATTTTCGAGCAATTTTAAATGAGTCACAATCGTTAGTTTTAACCCACGAATTCACAATACTTAGATCCATAACTGTTGGAAGAAAGTCATAACCAATTCCTTCAACCTCATAATGTGCTGCTACATGCTTTTCTGGTTCATTGGATTCTTGCTCTACCGGAGCCAATGTTGAACCAACAGGATCAACACCAATAATTTTCACTTCTGGGCATTTCTCTTTTATTTTTCTGGCTACACCGGTCAAAGAACCTCCAGTTCCTGCACCAATAACTATCATATCTACTCTGCCTAAATATACCAACAATTTGTAAATATTTACTTCTGGACAAAGTACCCTTCAGCTATTTTTACCATTGCACTGATCTAAAATTTCTTCAGCTGTGATGTCATAATGTGCAAGAGGATTTGACAAATTTTGATACTGAAGGAAAACATTCCTTTAAAAACAGTAATAATGCTTGCATATTATGTGCAGAAATACTTGATCTAGAACAATTGAATTTGGAATTTTCTCGTTCAAAGTTTTTGCGACGCCAATATGTGATTCGGGTGAATCCCAGGATGCCTCAGTTGGCGTTCGAATAATTTCTGCTCCAAGAGCTTTCAAGACTGCAATCTGAAAATTAGAAACTTAATAATCAAATTCATCGTTTTATTTCTTTCACATTTTACCTTTTCATGGCTCATCTTTCTGCAAACATAATACATGATACTTAACAGCTGCACCAGAGCCAGTCCAATT
>NW_003529924.1:0-1913 GCF_000181795.1 Trichinella spiralis
GGAAGAGGGCAACGGGTACAGTTCACTACCGCCTGCCTTGCCAGTGTCGTGTTATTGACAGACATGCTGCGAAATGAATCTCTCTGTATAAACAACACCCGAAAAAATAATATTATGTTCGGTCACATTTTTGGTTGTGAAATGCTTTTTGTGTGCAATTTCCAGTGATATATAATTGGAATATTTTTGATTAAAGTAGAAAAAATGGAGAAAAATTTTCATTAAAACATTGTTTATTTTTTCTTGAGAAAGAAGACCAACCAGGGTCTATCTGTTTGTCTGTTAGCTGACGTGTCAGCGAAGAAAAAGCAAACATGTTGTTGTTGGATCGATGAGAAGAATATAAAGCACGAAACGAAAATAGACGACCACCTCTGACTGAGCAAGAGACAGTGATTAAAGACAATGGTGGTACAAGAGTAATTCGTATTATTATCAGCTAATTGTTAATTAAAACAATCACCGACCGACTGACTGACTGACTCTTAGGGAAGTATGATGAGACAAGAAAAAGAAAGAGAAGGGAGAGAATGGTGGTGGGGAAAAAAGAAGAGTAAAATTTTTTTCAAACTCTGCTTCAGGCACGTTATTCACTGGTCCGGGCACATGTCCGTGTACAACATCGTGGACGAGTTGTACAGATTTACCAAGTCACGCAGCACATCGTCGTCGTTGGTGGTCGTCGATTGGTTGTCGATCGCTGATTTGCATTTTTGAAATACGCATTGCTGTTCGTCGCATCGACGTTTCGGATTCGTCGATTTGATTTGCCTTCGTTTCGACTGGGCGGTGGCAGTGGTGCCGAGATTTGCAGCTTTCATCAGCAGGCCGTCGGCGTGCAAAACTTTGTTCACAATCAACATCTTGACCAACGAATCACGACACGACGCATACTTGTCGTACGGTATCTTGGACACAAAGAAACACAATACAATAATTGAAACAAGCAAAAAAATCAGTAATATTTTTTACTTGCATAAATTGTAAAAGAATGTTCACTCCGGTTGTCATGTTTTTCGATCTTTGCTCAAGAAACAATGCATACATCGCTATTGACAGCGTCGACGGCCGGTAAGTAGTCATCAGACTGTGATTGGCGTTGACAGCATCCAATGCCGGTTGGAATTGCGCCATCAACGCTTTGCAGCAGGAACTTGGAGAAAACGTTATGATCAGCAGCTGCATGTATTGTATAGAATTTCATTTTGACCAATTTAAACAAAAACAAGCAGGCAAAAGTCACTCACTAGCTCCAAAAAGGTATACAACGTGACTGGTGTGAGATCCCAATCGAGAAGATTAACAAGAGTTCGTTCAGTGAGCGTCAAATCTTGTACACTGTAAGAGCATCGAGCCGCTTTGATCAGTTCTGAACTGTAAGGCATAAACTAAATGGATAAATTGGATGAATAAACAAGAAGAAGAAGATGATGATGATGATGATAATTTCACCCACTTCTGCATCTTCCAGAACCTTGCCGGCAGTGTAAAGACAGGACAATGCTATACAATTTAGACATTTCAACGGCACCTTGACTTTGGTTAAAACGCAGTCGACCATCAGCGCAGCTGAAGCCACCACGTCCGCACCCAAACAAAACGACTTTGCAAGTTTTGTTATCCATTTTATCGTTTGGTCACGATTGTTAGCAGTGATAAACTCTTTTTCCTGAATAAGCAGAAATTCATTGAACATTAAAATTCTAATTAAAATGAAACAAAATAATAAATAATAGGTCAAAACTGACCGTGAACTTTAAGTAGTCTTTGGTCATCCACGCTTCCCATTGCTGCTGTTCCTTTTCCAAAGTCAACTGCAGCAAGCAGAGCGTTGCCTTACGTTGCATACCGGTTCAAATTGCTGCTGCTGTTGAGTGGAAAAGAATTCTCTCTCTCTCTCTCTCTCTATCTTT
>NW_003529925.1:0-1267 GCF_000181795.1 Trichinella spiralis
AGACAAATTCAAATGGAAAACAAAACAAA
Source organism: Trichinella spiralis (assembly GCF_000181795.1). Taxonomy (NCBI): domain Eukaryota; kingdom Metazoa; phylum Nematoda; class Enoplea; order Trichinellida; family Trichinellidae; genus Trichinella; species Trichinella spiralis. The sequence goes on from NW_003529925.1 coordinate 30, forward strand.
AGAAGTTACGTGTAATAAATTGATGATGATGATACTGTCGTTGAACCCTGTGTGTGTAAAAGCAAGCAAACACTGCAATGCTGTGGTGAACAGTGCATTCTTTTTACTGGTAAGGTAACAGGTAGTCAGTCAGTTTCGCTTATCAAATTCTATAATTGGCATAACAAAACATGCCAATGCAGATATGAGAAATAGCAATCCACTCGCTTTCTTTCAGTACGGTCGTTCTCAACCGAACAGTTAACAAGAAAGAAAACGTAAAATTGATTAATAAATAACGACAGTACATATGACAGTGAAAGTGACAAAAGAATGCTAAGAGAGGATGAAATGTAGTGAATGAATGAATGAATGAATATATAAATAAATATGTATGTATATGTGTATAGATGATAATATATATACTTTTGCTTATTTGAGAAGAGAAGAAAAAGCAAAAGATACAATGATGACGATAACAAAAATAAAATAAAAAAGCAGCTATTACCGGCTGCGGATGATATATATAAAAAGTATACCATGGGACAGTAATTAAACAAACAAATAAACAAATAAATGAATAAATATACTTATATGTGTATATGTATATTCATATAAATAAGAGAAGAGGAGAGAGAGAGAGAGAGAGAGAGAGAGAGAGAGAGAGAACAGATGATTACTTTCTTTTCCATGAATTTTTTTCAAGGGACAAAAAGTGACCCGAAGTGACGAGCGCAACCGTATATAACACGCACAAAATGGACAAAAATTATCGCATACAACAACAGTTGCAACAGTGACAAGACCCGAAGTGAATGAACGCGTCCTGTTGAACAGCTTAAAATTAGCAGCAAAACAACAAAGAAAAGAGAGAGAAAAAAAACAAGGAACGTTACAAGTTAGAATTGCTTGCACGCTGATTCAGGCAGCGGCAGAAAAATAAATTAAAAAAATCCACTTACACAATGATAAAGATGCAAAACAACATTTACGGGACAAAATATGACAAAGCTTGGAAAAGTCGAATACTGTATAAGAAGAAAACATGGCGTTGAAAACTGTAATAATGATAATTTTGCAACAGTTATTGTCATTATTACAACAACAACAACAACAACAAGCAAAATTCACCAGAGTCTGAGAACAGAACATGCAACTCTGGCAATGCATTTTGTGATATAAAAAGAATGATACTTATCAATATTGTAAAAAAGAGAAAAAAGAGTTGAAAATGAAATAGAAGAGGAACAGAAATTTAA
>NW_003529926.1:0-1551 GCF_000181795.1 Trichinella spiralis
CCCCCAACTCCCGGTGTGGTGTTTTTTGGGGGGGGTTTTTTTAACAGCGGAGCAGGGCCAGGGGGGCCGCGCGCGGGGGCAAAAAAAGAGGGGGCTGACACAAGAAGAATTCCACAGGGGGGGTTTTTTTTGTGTTTTTAGGTTAAGAGGGGTTTTTATTTTCGCCCTTTACAAACGACAATTTTTTTTTCAGGGGGGTGTGATTTCCCAGGCCATTTGTTTTTTAAGGCACAAGGGTTCGGTTTTTTTATTCTTTTTTTACCGTTCCCCGAATTTTTTTAGTGAGGACTTCCCGAAAGGGGTAGGTTTTTAAGAAATCTTCCGGGGTGGAGGGTTGGAAATTTTTTTCGGTGTTTCTTTGTATTTCCCGGAGAGAGGGCCATGGGGGTTTTTTCGCCAGAATTGTGGTTAGATTTGTTGGGGGAAAATTGGAGGATCAATGCCGGGGACCATTTGATTTAGCCTGAAAAGAAAAAACATTCATTTTTGGAAACCAGGCAAATCCGGGTCAAATTTTGGATTGATTTGGACTTATTCCAACGTTGTTAGCGAATCACAACACCCGTTGCATGTTGGTACTTTGTAGGAGATGGTCTTCGAACCAGCTCATTATCTGCCTCTCTACCATACGAGACTGCCATTCGTCAGTCAAAATTTCAGCACGTGTTGGTGAGTTTCATGAATTATTTAAAAACAGTTTTTTCAATGCTAGATGATATATTAATTTTTCAGGAGGAAAATTCCGATGATAAAGCTCGTTGTATGATTGTTAAGTCGTCCCAGCAAGGAGGAGGTGATTGGAATTTTACAACCGGAGGAAGACTTACAACTGATGATCGGTCGGCTTTAGTTTCGCTTAGTCATGCCGAAGGTTTGTTGCTTTGTGTGCGTTTAAGTTTGAAAAGAAACGAAGAACTTTTTTCTCTTAAGGTGAAGTGGACGAAGATGACATCGACGACGATGATGACGACGTCTTTGACAACACTCATGGAGATGATGAATATCACGACAAACAGACCCGATCACAGGAATCAGAGAGGTTGGGCAACAAACGCAGAGCTCAAAGTCTTGGAGCAATGCCAAAGGATTGTAATGTACCGAAGAGTCCGAAAAAGGTATTGAAAAAAAAATTTCCTTTTTCATTCAAATTTTATATTTCAAATATACATATTTTATCGCTTATACATGCTTATATATATATACATATATATATATATACATGCATTGTGCAACAGGCGCGTGACAGTGATCACATTCGAAGACCAATGAACGCGTTTATGATTTTTTCGAAACGACACCGGCCGCTTGTTCATCAACGTCATCCGAATCAAGACAATCGGACAGTGTCGAAAATACTCGGTGAATGGTGGTACGCGTTGGGTCCAGAACAAAAGCAGGAATATCACAATCTTGCGTGTCAGGTGATCACTTTTACCAGTGCTCATTGATACTTAAACATTAATTATTAATGATAGGTTTTAATTGAAATTTGTTGAACTTTCTTTAGGTCAAAGAAGCTCATTTAAGCTCATCCAGACTGGAAATGGTGCA
>NW_003529927.1:0-961 GCF_000181795.1 Trichinella spiralis
TTACTCGTACGGAATTTTGGTCAATACCCAGTCGCCTCAGCCAGCCCAGAAAGAAGCTTTACTGCAATGAAATATATAATCAGCTTTTTTCCGGAAATACCATGACAGAATTTTGATTGAACGGACTTGCTGTAATATGTACATTTAGTCTGACTTTTCCATTGATATTGACCTGGTATTAGAAAAGTTCAGTTTCAAACGGAATCGAAACGTACCGATCATTTGAAATACAATTAAAATTATTCATTTGAAAGTTATTCTATCACGTGATTGAGATTCCAATTTTGTTTACATGAATAAAGGGCACTATTTTGTTCCTCATCAGACTGTCATGTATAATAATACATGCACATGATAAATCTTTTGTATACTACATCCGCTCTTCATTGTAAATTAAACGCTTCTGTATATTTTACATTAAATGAATGAATATAATTTCTTATTACAAAACTATAAATATCCACTTCCAGTTTCATTTTTATTCGATAATTAATTTTCTGCTGGTAAAGTGTGGTTCGACCGCACAAGATTTTACAAGACAAGACATTCTATTTTGCGGCATCCTCAACATCAGTAAATAGAAGTTTGGAGAAATCAGTTTAAAATAGGGAAGCCGTGGAAAGGAATTGCTTTTCTGGCAGCTACTGGAAAATTGTATCTGTTAATCAAGTTGTCCTTTTTGTTGGGCTGACGCTTGAATGTGAAGCTTGGCAGAAAATCATCAGCGTCTCGTTGTGCGCAAACATGCACAAAAGGCAAAGATCATGAACGACATTAAAATATATCTGGAATTCAGGCATGAATCACAAAGCAATAAATTAAAAGTATATGAAAATCTGCAGGAAATTAATCTAACTGATGATAGCCGGGCTGGGCTGTACCCCACCTTGCTTCCATGTTCCCGAAAAAATTACAAGTCTCATTTAACATAAATGTCGTAATTTCCTTCATAGGAATATTT
>NW_003529928.1:0-1166 GCF_000181795.1 Trichinella spiralis
CGCGCAGGTAATCGACCGAACACTTCTGCAAGGTCTTCTTCAATACCATTTGCCATAGCTGTATGGACGAACAGGTTTGCAAGTTTGCCAGCGCCCGCTTGCGGCATCTTCATTCTGACAGAACTAGTTCACTACATACAATCTGCTTCAGTGAAAGGTCACGACATCCCGGCCAAGAGCCGTGTCAGGATTGTCCATTTTTTCCACAACATACCAAAGTTCAGCTACCGTCTTGGAATGTATCCATATTTTTGCATATTGCTTACTGTATTTATTTAGTTTTTTCTATTCACCATATTCAATAATTTGAATTTGCTATTTAGACGGACAGATTTGCTTTTTCAAATTTACAATTTGTGCACTATGTTCAATATTCTTAATTAACCAGTTATTGTTTTCGATCCGATTGGCTGATTAAATTAATTATGTACAGTAAGTACTTTGTTACAGTAAACTATCAGTTTGATGAAAACTTGCTTAGAAAAAAAAACAGGCTGTGAAGAAATCAATCAGTAAAAGTATGCGAAATTCACTTTCAAATTAGGTCCTCACTGTGGAAAAACGTGTCAAAATTTGAAACATAAATAAATCATGTTGTCAGTTAATTTTTATTTATCTTAAATTTAAAATTAAGATGATCAATTAACAAAGTTAACAATTTTTTTGTAATGCATTTTTTTCTGTTTTGTAAAATACTGCAAAACAATATTTTTATTCACAATCGGAAAAAACATCAAAATACACTTTTGCACTTTTGTAATTGTTCAATTTTTAAAAGTTGCAAATCACCGGTACAAATGCAAGTACAATTGCAAAAGTTCATTGTAATAATATTTAATTTTTTTATTATTTATTTAAAAGTTTTGCAAAGTATATTTCGAGTGAAATTTATTTTTCAAGGGCCCTTTTACTGTGCTTTTGTAATTAACAAGATAGGTGGAAAATTCCATTTTGTAAACAAACGGTTAGCCATCGATCACTGTTGCAATTTAACAAATTTAATTTACTTATAGCTTATTTGTAAAGGTTTGCATGCGATATGTCAAGGTCACATTTGCCTACTATGCTTTTTTACTACCACGACATGATGAAAGGCCAAGTTTCTACTTGATTTTCCCAACGCTTCATTGAACGAAAGATCCTCGAATTTTACAAACTTTCCACTG
>NW_003529928.1:3111-5440 GCF_000181795.1 Trichinella spiralis
AAAAAAAATAGTAAGCAAATTTTCAAAACTTCATTGCCTCTTTCAGTGCACTTCACTGACACTGCTAAAATACTGATAATTATTGACCAATCAGATTCAGATGAAATATTCAATTTTCTTGTTTTTTTGTAAAATGTAAAAATTTAATTTCCCTTTTTATCCGTATTAATTACTATTGTGAAATGTTCGAATCATTTTATTCCAACGCAGCTTTTGTCTTTTATATAATTTTATAAGTTTATATTTGAATGAAATAAAGTTGATTTTTAATCTTTTTACTCTTTGAAATGGAACTGATTTTGAGAACATTTTCAAAATTGCATTATTATGATTATCATTATATGCTTTGATGATGGTGGGTAGCTAATTGGTGGAAAAAGCAGCAGATTATAAAAATTGCAAATTTTGGCATTGCTATTGACTTGACCTAAACTTTCATTTTTAAAAGAGATAAAGATTGAAAAGAGTTGTTGCAGCTGTTGATCATCCATCATCTTATGGTGCTTTGAAAAGAGGCGCTACAAGTAGCAGAGATCGGTGGTCGCGAGCAGCCGGATTGGAATTTTTCTGCTTGTCGTTTGCAAATCTTATTGGCTGATTAGCGCCAATCGTGAAATTAACGACGGCAGTGAACATTTGTCCGTTTACGTATAAATTTTTATTCTTTTGCTTTATTCATCTCTCTCTCGTAAGCTTCTGTTTCATCAAAAATTTCATTCAAATGATTGTTTAACTTGATCACCAACCACAAATGGGCTCTTATTTAGCAAAAGAGTTGGCTAAAATTGCTCGTGCTAAGGAAAATTTCGGTAAGCTAACATTTATCATCATAATCATCATCACAATCATAATACCCAACATAACTAATATATATGTATGCATAATGACGATGATTGAAAAAAATCTGTTTCTATTACTAGTTGCTTTGTGTTTCAATAAATGTACATTAAATAAATCATATTTTTCTCTTATTTTCCATATCCGTTCTTTAAACGAATTTTTTTTACATATAATTGCAAATCAATAATGAATACTTTTATTCAGTTTCGTTTCAAATGTATGCACGCAGTTTTAACCCTCTCTCAATCTGACACATATCTGTTAATGGGTAATTTTCCAATTCCATTGAGGGACACTGTTCAAAACTGATGATAATGATGAATGTGTGCAGTAGATTTCTTTTCTTTTTTTTTAATTATTCCTTACTTTTTCAACATCAACGAGCAAAAGCTGAGTTATTAGCTGCATTGACTGCTCGTTTGAAGAAGGGACTGATATAATAATATTACAAAGTAGATTTATCTGGACGGATAATTTCAGTGGACAAAATTGATTAAATTTGCATTTTTTTTAAAGTTGCAAAGATTTGAAATAATTGATTTTATCGAGTTGTTTTGTTTTTCTATTCAAATTTATATTTCAAAATTTAACTGAAACAACACTTACATAATTTGGTTATGTATATATTAATGGAAAACAAAGAGCTTGCAATTGAAATTCAGTACTGTTAATTGATTACATCTTTTGTTGTTTGTTCATTTTATTCGATCTAAATGAAAATGGTATAATTGAAAATTAATTTTCTTCTTCTGATTCAAGTTACAAATATTAATTCGCAGTTGTTTTTTAATTGTAGTTTTAAACAATTTCAAAAAATTGCTTTAAAAAATTAAACTTTTTATTAAAATAAAAAAAGGAAAGAAGATTAATCATGATGAACATGAAATCAAGAGTTCAAGCTGAAACACTCACACTGTTGTTGTTGTCAATTGCTTTGAATATTGTGAAAGAAGTTCGTCTCATTTCGCTATTCCAATAGCAATTATGTAATTGTCTAATTTTATTTAATCTTCATCTATTTATGAAATAAATAAATAAATAATATATATATATATATATTTGTTTGTTTTTTGTCCTTTGAATTAAAAAAATTCTTTTTTGGTTCTCTTTCAAAAGACTATGCAAGCTAATTTGAGTTTTCACACATGAATTTATCTGCAAATTGCAACTGCACATCGTTTATTTGAATCTTTTTCATCTTTTCCAAATTAGATTGTTAATTATTGATTTTCCGCAAATTTATATTGTTTTTATTGCTAATCATACTAATCAAAATTATTTCTCCTAATCGGCAATTCTTTCAGCGTCAAATTCAGTTGCATTTATTGATCTTTTCTGGCGATAAAACAGAACTTTTGCATTGTAATTAGGCGTAATTTTAAAATTTAAACCGATACTGCTATCTTTGAAATTTATTTTTATCTTATACAAGTTTCATTATTAACCACCCGAATTGTTTCATGAACATTTCAATTGCTTTCACTGGAAT
>NW_003529929.1:0-566 GCF_000181795.1 Trichinella spiralis
TGAAGCGGGAATTAATTAAATTTCAGAAGTTTCGACCTGGTGCAAGGAAAATGACAAAATTAAATTTGGAAACAAAATTGCGAAAACAATTCTAAAATGCAGTACAACATAGATTCAGAAAAAAAAATTCAAAGTATAAACGGCAATTGGATTCGAAATTAAACAAAATTAAAAAACACCGCAGAAAGCATCATTTCTGGAAGATAACAACATCTAAAAAACAACTAAAAATTCGAAATCAGAAAAAAAAACAATTCACAAATCAAAAATATGCAAATCTGTTGGTGAAATAATCAAAGTAGGATAAAAAACGATAATGAAAAATATAACTTGAGAAGAAAAACAAGCGTAGAGAAAAAAAACAACAGACATTATCCATAAAAAAAAGTGCATAACCAGGAATTAAAGGATTGAAAAAGTGGAACTTAATAGGCAAAAAACAAAACGTCATGTGAATATGTAAGAAAAATTAAGTAAATAGCACGTAATATTTGGATATTCAGTTACCTCGGGGACTTTAGTAACCTCGGGAACTTTTTGAAAAATCTTGGGGACTTTTCGAAAGT
>NW_003529930.1:0-1758 GCF_000181795.1 Trichinella spiralis
AAATCTGATATTATTGTAATTTCCTTCTTTGCTGCGTTTGCTTTTATTTGTGTTGTTCATTTATATATAGTAACATGCCTTCATGTTTATGCATCATAATGTTAACTGTTATTTATTTATTTTATATTAATCACATTGCTACAGGAATTATCTGAAACATTAAATGTTTATTTAAATTGGATATAGTAAGTTTAACAATTTGCTCCGTTCTTCCTGTTTAACTATTTAGTTACATTTATAATTGCATGTTGTTACTTGTATAACCTTTACTAATGTTGGCATGGCCATGTTTATATAAATTTTGATTAAGGTAATGTTATTAGTAGTTCCCTGACCAAATTATTGATAATAAAGAACGTGGTGGATATTTTTTGATATCTTTTCTTAATTGAATGTTTTTAGTCTTAATAACATAAATTTTTGTTTTTAGCACAAATAGCAATGCTTTTTGTTAATTCATTTCTTTTATATTTGACTTGCATACCATTTGATGTCAATATTTTAAATTAATCTATATTTTAGTTTTATTTGAACTTTTATTATCTATTTTTAATTGCTTATTATTAATTTCTAATTTCATTTGATATTGTTTAATATGAATTAATTGCATACTGAAATTGTATTTATTGAATTTAATGAAAACTGCCGTTTGAATACTAAAGAAAAAAAATCATATTTTGTATATCTTTACTAAGCGCATGCTATTTTGTATGTTCTTATATGATACTTTGTGTTACTTGAAAATAATCTCAAATTGTATTAAATTTGTTTTAAAAGACAGCTCTCTCTTAGCTCTATCTGACTATAATTATAAATCTTTAATAAAATTAATTTTTATGAAACTCTGCGACAAAAGATGCAAAAAACCAAGACTCAGAAATGTGGTGATTTACGTTTTTCCACGCGCTCTGTTGTTTGTAGCAATTTTCATTAAAAAAATAATAATTTTCACTTCAGCATGATTTTTCATGTTTATTGGAACAACTGTTGATTTTTTTATCCACATTTATGGCTCTGAATTTTCAACCATTTCTCACACTATGATATGTCTTATCGCTATAGCAGCACAAGATGTAAATAAAAATTTTGTTTTTTTGTTTTTTGTCGTCCTTTCCAAAGTTTGGCATAAAATCTGTCATATGGTTAAAAGCAGATGTTTTTTAATGTTGCTTATAATCTTGTATTGTGCTTTTAATATATTGGTTCTTGCTGTATTGGTTGTTTTTTCGGTGGGTTTTCATTTTTTACTTGTTTCCTTTCTTTTTTCATCATTTGAACGTGTTTGGTCGACAACAGTACCATCCAAAATGCAGACACGGTCTCACAATGTGGTTCGTGAAAGTTTTGCTGTAACTAAAGACGTATCTGGGATTCAAGTTCCAGCAGATCTTTCAAAGCCACTTATTACAGTAGAAATGGTCAACATAATTGTCAGGAAGACAAATGAAAAAACTGTGCAACTTCATCAGAAATCCGTGAAGAACATCCAGATGCTCTGCGGCATTGGAAAGAAATGATTGAATTATGATGATTTATAATGCAAGTGTAAATGATGCTGTAAGAAACAATAAAACTGTTAGCATTTTTCTAACTGCTTCTTGATATAGCTAATGCACCATTATAGTTTATACATACCTATTAATACGTGAATTCAAGTTTTGCTAAAATTTTGTATTAAAATATAAAAACTATGCCATAATATAAGACATAATTAAGTAAGCATGCTAAAATCAAATTGCAGCTCTTCATGCAAAATAT
>NW_003529931.1:0-915 GCF_000181795.1 Trichinella spiralis
GAATTCTGTGCTGTCTTATTCTTATTATTCATTGGGGCATCTCATGATACAAACCATGTCGCTGTTGATGTAATTTTCGCTTATCAATCACAATGAAATTACGGTTATGCAAATGAGCTTTAAATTATTCTATTTAACAAAATAAATTAATTTGAAAGGATGAAAATAAAACATATTCCAATTTATACAAAATAATGCACATGCGCTTGGTATTTATTCAAATTTTTCGACAAATTTGCATGTAAGCTTAGATAAACAAATGGCATACCTCTAAGGAAGTGCTATGTATTAATGAATTTTTCCGTTATATTTCGAAACAATATTGTACAATAATTATGTACAGAAACTGTTCATTATTCTAAGTTGATTATTTAATAAGATATTTAACAAAATTGTTCGTTATCATAGGCATCAATTATAGAGAGAAATAATTCAATATAACATGATATCAGTAATTAATTCTTTTCAGTTTATTTAATTGTTATTCCTGTATCGTCCACAATAAATGAAATTGCGTAAATAAAATTTTTTTAATTTAAAGGTTTCTGTACTACAAAAATGAATTGCAGGTACAAATGCTAATAGAATGAGCAACATTTCTTGGAAGATATAACATGCAAATTATATATAAATTATAATGAAATGCAATTATATTCTTTATTATTAATCGCGCATGTTTCATTTCGTTTTCCGTTTCTCCCATTTAATTCGCATCTTCGGGCAACTCATTATCCAGTATCTTGGCAATTAGGCTATAATATTACGCAAGCGTTGGGTCGTAGTGTACATTGTCCAATTCCATAAAAGGGCAATCATTTCTCTCCATATGGAGAGTTTTAGATGTTCATCCAGCAATAACAGGACACATAACAACAAAAATAAGTGATTTATAAAAAAATTTTTTAAATAACCACA
>NW_003529932.1:0-890 GCF_000181795.1 Trichinella spiralis
ATCCATTTGAGTGACATGTTCTAAGGAAACAGTCGTTCTTTTTTTCAAAACATGGCAATTTCGCTCTATTGTGTGGGGTATAGAATTTAAACATATAATTCGATTTGTTTAATAGGAAATTCAGTAGAAATACTTCTGGAGCACATTTGATTGAATAATTTCCACTATTTCGTGGTTTCAAAGCATTCTAGAAAAATATAAGCGGAAACCATCGTTGCTTCTATCAAATTAGCGTTATTTCGCTCTGTTCTGTATTGTTTTCCATTTTAAAATATAAATTTATTTGATTTATAGAAAATTCAGCAGATATACTTCTAGAGCAAATTTCATTGCAGAATCTCCACTATTTCGTTGTTTCAAAGCAATAGAGTAAGCGTTTTATAGGCTAAAGCGTTCTTTTTCAAAATTTGCTTTCCTTAGATTTTTTTCAATAGTAAAATGAATATTTTTAATTAAAATGAACAGAATAAACAGTAAATAACACGAAAATACTTCAGGAACACATTTGAAGGAACTCTCTCCGAATATTTCGTGATAGCAATACATTTGAGTTAAATTTGTAAAGAAACAGTCGTTTCTTCTACAAAATTATAGTAATTTCGCTCTTTTCTGTATTGTATTGTATTTAAACATATAAATCGATTTGTTTAATAGGAAATTCAGTAGAAATACTTCTGGAGCACATTTGATTGAATAATTTCCACTATTTCGTGGTTTCAAAGCATTCTAGAAAAATATAAGCAGAAACCATCGCTGCTTCTATCAAATTAGCGTTATTTCGCTCTGTTCTGTATTGTTTTCCATTTTAAAATATAAATTTATTTGATTTATAGAAAATTCAGCAGATATACTTCTAGAGCAAATTTCATTGCAGAATCTCCACTATTTCG
>NW_003529933.1:0-913 GCF_000181795.1 Trichinella spiralis
ATTAGTAATATTATAGTTTTATCCTTTGCCTTTTAGTCAGAGGAAATCAATATAAATTAATTAATAAGGAGAAAGTTTCATTAACTGTAATTAAAACCGAATGGGAAAGAGGGGACGTTTAGAGGAATAAAATTGGTAATTAGAAAAAAAAACAAAATCAGCTGGCTCCGCTCTGGACACATTGTTCCAAAGTTGATTTAGTTTTCAAGCTGGACAATTGATGGTCGAATGAATTATATTGGGCGTATATTGCATTGGATCTGCAATAATGCGTGGCCGATCAATTAACCGTCGAATAGACCAATGCTTAAAGATAGTAAAAATAATTCCTCTGTCCTTGCTACAAAGTACCAGCTTGTTCGAGAGCAAGGTGACCACATTAGGACAGATAAAAAGGAAAAGAAATCTTGGAATACAAATAAAAAAGCCAAACACCATTGTCACCAACATATGCGGAAAAGGTTAAGAATAATCGGTATGCGATATCCACTTCGCATTGAAATGTTCCGAATCCCGAAAACGCATAGGCAGTTGTATTGCATTTGCATCAAATTCCAACAGTCAGGATACACACGGAAAGTGCGATATTATACCCAACAAAATAAAGGTTATCACAAAAAATAACCGGTGTCAAAATGAGCGCCTTTAATTAGACACAACTTAGACTTGTCCAAGTTTCAGCCTACAGTATTGAAAAGCGAAAGTAGGATCACTAAATAAAAAGCAAAAAAGCAACATAAATGAAATTTCAACAAAGCTGCTTAATCCCACACTGAATATGTGTAAAACAAGCAAATAGTCGAACAACAGGATGCATACTGATACAACGTAAAAATGATTAAAAGTTGAAAAACAATAAAAAAATGAATCTTGAAAAAATGTAAAAATAATTCCACCGGCCATGATACAAATA
>NW_003529934.1:0-1012 GCF_000181795.1 Trichinella spiralis
GATTGATCATGGTGGAGAAGAAAAACATTTCGAGAAGCATAGAATAAATGGGAGAACGTCACACAGGAAGCTTGCCATTTGTTTGTCACGCTTTGTGAAGAATGCCATAAAAAGAGAGCGAGAAAGCTTCCAAAAAGCCTAGTTGTTAAACCACTAGTTAGTACAAATTTGATGTCACGAGCCCAGGTGGACTTGATAAATTTTCAAACCATGCCTGATGGTGATTTTAAATATATAATGACTTATTTGAATCACTTCACGAAGTTCTGCATTTTGAGTCCGCTAAAGTCAAAGCGGGCGGGAGAAGTGGCATCGAAGCTGCTCGAAATCTTTTTAACGTTCGGCGCTCCCAGCATTCTGCAATACGACAACGGTCGGGAATTTTCAAGTGCTATAATTGCGGAACTCAAAACATGTTAGCCAGAGCTGAAGCTTGTCACGGGTAGACCCAGGCATCCTCAGAGTCAAGGTGCGGTTGAGCGCCTAAACGGCGTTGTGCAAGACAAACTGACAACATGGATGCCAGAAAATGGATGCAAAAGATGGTCAATGGGACTGAAATGTGTTCAATAGCAAATAAATGTTAGCGTCCATGAAACAACAGGACAAAGTCCATTCGAGGTGACATTTGGCGAGGAGCCACGAATTAGACTGGAGTCCTTCTGTTAAAAGGACTTCTGTTAAAATCACTAGTTGATGCAGTGAAAGCAGAAGAATAAACTGAAGAATTTTTGACATCTCATGAAGCCAATGATGAAGAAAGTTTGAATAGAGATCGAAAAAACTATGAAGTAAATGAAAGCAATATTATGAAACATTTTCCTGAGACTTTTATAAAAGCACGAAAAGAAGCAGCTTCAGGGCAGACTAGAGCAGCAACAAAAATAACACGACGATCTAAGAAAATGTTAATACCGCTCCAAATAGGTCAGAATTGTACACTGAGAGTGCCAGACCTGGGATCCGTGGACTAACCGGATCTCAAAAAACTTCCTTTATAATTTGTCATGGC
>NW_003529935.1:0-2169 GCF_000181795.1 Trichinella spiralis
ACTGGATGCAATAACCGTATCATCACGAAAGCGGGTACATCATCCGGTAATAGCGTCAGACAATATAGATGTGCTTTACAATAACATGTATAATATACATGTACAATAATTTTTTGTCAATTTCAATATAATGCTGTGTATTCAATTTGGCTGAAACTTCTGGTAATTTATTTGTGCTTTTGTGTTTCATAAAATGCTATTTTTAAAATTAAATGTTCATTATTGCAATTAAATAGATCATTTTTATAACTTGCTGATATGATTAGTGAGTATTAATGACTTTATGAAAGAAGCAGATTAGGAATATATGCAGGTAAAATAAAGTTTATTTCAGTATATTATTCAATTCATTTTATCTTTCTTGATAAAATGAAGTAAATTAACTTGCTTAATCTATCTATATACATATGTAGATTTGCAAAATATTTTCCAGCCCAACCATTATAATTTAATGGGCAGCGATAAATAAATAAATAATAAATTCGGGTTGTTTTTACGTTAAAGAATTATAAATTGAATTAGTTCAAAAAATTCATTTTAAACTGACAAATAAGTGAATGGTTTTTATTCATTTAAATTAAGATAAGCATCAGTTTTAAAGCGTAATATATTTTCACGGTTGACCAATAATAATATTTGAATGATGATATTTCAACAAATTTATGACGTACTGGATTTGAAATTTTGCAATAGTTTAGAATACTCTTGATAGCAGCTATTTTATTTGTGTATGAAAATAAAAATTTATATCTGTAAGCATGAACAAAAAAAAATTTTTGATTTAAATATATCTACTCACTACTACTCAAACTGTTTGCTCATTTGACCAGTTAATAAAATCAATCTTATTGGTACTAGTACAGTGTTATTACACGTTTGTATATATATGCAATAAGAATATGAATGCAATAACAAAATTATAAATTTTTTGATTCCACCTGATGATGAATAAACGAATAAAATAAATAACTAGTAAATGATGTGAATAAATTTTTAAAATTCATACTTTAATTCTTCTTTTCTGAAAAAAAATATGTTCCAAAGCATTAAAAGTTGTTGGATGTAAAATAATTTAACAATTGTGATAATTTTTAATAATTTAATATTATTGCTTTATTTATTGTGGAAATTACTAATGCAAAAGTAATTGCATCAGTTTTAAAAGCTTTTCAAATTATTAGCCTGAACTGCATTTCCATTATTAAATAAATTATTACTGCAATTGTGCAAAAGATATACTTTGAATAGGAACTGTTGACACATGTTTCTGAGCTAACAATTATGAAAAGTAAGTAAAAATTTTCAATTTATTCAAGTTAATCATTATTTTAATTGTCTTTGAAGAATTTTGTGGTGAAGTTTATTTCACTTACGCCAACACAACTGACCTACATGTGGAACATTTAAGCGATGTGCATTTTCACCAATTGCATCATCTAAAAAAATTTTGTGTAATTTTTCTATTGAAAAATTTCCACGCATTATCCACCCAAATAGCTAGTACGTACTTTTAATATTTATGTTTTACATGAAATTATGAATATTTAGAGGAAATATTAATTTGATATATTATTTAATTTTTCATTGTCATTTTTTCATCTGTTTTTAAAGAAGTTACCTATGATAAAGCGGGTCGAATAACCGCTTAGCATAAGTATGTAAATTCATTGGCATTTGTTTCAATTTATTTGTTATTATCAACTGCAAGCAAAAATTTAACATTTATCATCTTTTTTTCAAAATATATTAATTTTGAATTGAAAAAATTTTGATGAACAAATTTAATAATAATATTTTGCTTTACATAAATTTTTTTCTGATTTATTCTGAAAATCATAATTTACTAAGAAAATAAAATTTTAATGAAATAATAAATTTCATGAAAATCAGTGTTGCTTTAAAAATCACGTGGTTGTAAATAAAGATATCAGAACAATAAACTACGATCAAATGCTTCATATATTGTATATGATACATATTTTCCAAATAAACATAGATATATATATGCAAAATAATAAGTTATAAAAAGAAACTAAAAGCAGTTCTTTGTATTGTATAAGCAATTCAAATCGGTCTTTTGAATGTATTTGGGGTTAAAATGAAAATCTATAAAATTTCTTGTTTCATAAAAATTTCAAGGAGAATAATTATCATTAATGGTGACGCTGT
>NW_003529936.1:0-1570 GCF_000181795.1 Trichinella spiralis
TGATGCCAGTATCAGCATGAACTTGCTTCAAGACCTTGTAGATGTAACCAGCGAACGATTCTTTCCTCAAACGACGTCGTCTGCGATCGCCAGACTTGGCCACTTTCTGGAGTTGACCTGCTTTCTTTACACCTTTCGGAGTCATGTTATTCCACACTGCTGAAACGTCAAAATGAAAATGAAATTTCTAAAATGAGAATTTTTATACTGAAACCAAGGGGAAACTAGCCAATAGCGTTTCTCAGTAACCAGATTTTAAATTGATGCGCGATAGCCAATAGTATTTAGCGAAAATTGTTTCAATTTGCACTTTGACCTAATTCTTGATTTCCAAAGTATTTAAACGGAATTATAGGGGAAACGTTCATTGTTGTAAGTTTTTAGTTTGCCTGGTGTTTGTCAATTGAAGATGTCTGGTCGCGTGAAAGGTGGAAAAGTTAAAGGAAAAGCAAAGACTCGATCTAGTCGAGCTGGACTCCAGTTCCCTGTTGGTCGCATTCATCGTCTTTTGAAAAAGGGAAATTACGCTGAGCGTATTGGTGCTGGAGGTCCTGTCTATCTTGCCGCTGTCATGGAATACTTGACCGCTGAAGTACTCGAATTGGCTGGAAACGCCGCCCGTGATAACAAGAAGACTCGAATCACTCCACGGCATATACAGTTGGCAATACGAAATGATGAAGAGTTGAGCGAGTTCCTCCGGGGTGTAACTATTGCTCAAGGTGGTGTTCTTCCGAACATCAATGCAAATCTTTTTCCAAGGAAAGCTGAAGATCTGTCAAAAGAGACTAAATCATCACCTTAGATTGTACTTTTTTTTCCAAACCCAACGGTCCTTTTTAGGGCCAAAATTTTTTGTATCATGTACTTTTATAGTGCCATTTTTTTAAAGTATCTTGTTACAGAGTTTATTTTAAATTATTTTTCATTTTATATTTATCACATGACGTTGTTCATTTCGTTAAAATGAGAATAGAATTTATTTTGTAAACGTAGCAGGATGACGTGCAGCACATGGTGATTGAATCAGTAATGTTAAAAGTTAAAAATTGTATAAAACGTTGGAAAACAGGAAGTGAAAAAAGTGAAAATATTTTACTGTAATTTAACTGCCGAAAGTACAATTTACTAATCAGCCATCTTCAATCACTTGCGATTACATCAGAATTTAAAAAAAGTGCTAAAATTAGCATATTACCATCTCTCATTAATTTTTATACTATTATTTATATTTTATTTTTTAACTTTTATTAAACCTTAGAGTTGGTGTGGGGTCCAGTAAACCCCGAAAACTTTCTGCTTTAGCAGAATTTCTAAATGATGACAGCTGTTGTTTTTCATATCTTCCTAGAAATGATCACGGAATATTTTTTCAGTTTGCGCGGTCATGTCTGCGAAAGGTGTTGAGCCGTTGCCTTTCATATATCTTTCTCATTTATCTAATTTTCTCTCAAACTGGTGAGTCACCATCGTTTATTTTTTGTCTACGTGTGTTCCACTTGATTGTGAACAGTTATTATTAGTGGCTTTTTTGTTAACTTTTTATGGAAAATGTGCCATACTTTTACTA
>NW_003529937.1:0-1138 GCF_000181795.1 Trichinella spiralis
GCATTGGAATAAAATAAAAAATCTATTGATAAAATTATCATTATTTCTTGAAAAATAATCATTTTAACATTATGTACAGGGATTAAACATGACGAAACTTCTAGTGTCTACACATGTAGACAGGTGCCCGGATAAGGTGTCAAATTTGCCGTTCAGATCAGGGTTGAAAGTATATGAAAATCTGCAGGTATTAATTTAACTGATAATAGCCGGCTTGGCAGCACCACAGCTCTAATGTTGTCAGTGAAATAAATAAAAGTTCCATATAGCATAAATGACGCAAATCCACTAGACAGTTTTTATTTTACATGAGCACAGAATGCGAAGCATAAAAAGAAAATAAAGCAGATGGAAAGAGAAACAGTAAAAGCATCTTTTTTAATATGAAGTTAAATTACAATTTAAAAATAAAATCACGGAAAGATAATTAATAACTGAAGATACAGTAAGATACATTATTTAAATTGCCAAATTAATGATAAGCAGGTTACTAAGCAATACACAAAGAGAGGAATGCATAGCTATTACTCTATTACGGTGCTGTTCGATAAACGGTGGCGATGCGTAACCAAGGTGCACGTACAAGATGCTACATACAGGTGAAAATTTAATACTGAAACTTATTTTCCTGATGTTTTGCTATGAATACATGTATATTTAAGTATTTAAGCGCTGTTCAATTTGAAGATGCGTAAAACTTGAAATACTTTTAAAGGAGAATTCTCAATTATATATAGTTGAACGTTGAAGGTTTTGAAGAAATCAATATGTCAATTTGCTATTTTAGGTAATCGTCTAGATTTAATTGGAGAAGAAGATAAAATTTTTAATTTACACTTGCTTATGGCATTCAATTTCATTCTCAACTTAGCAGGTCGAATATCACTAAGCGTATAGTGTTATCTATTATCCAGGACAGAAAAATACCGTTCTTATACAGAAATCGTTTTCAATTTAATTTTATTATCACTTTATATTTTTTTCTAAATTTTGCACTATGAAGACATTAGATAAATCAAAATTTTTATATAGTTAATTATGCTTGGCATGTAGCGCAACAAGTGTGCTCAATCATTGTTTATTTTTTGTTGACATTATGCTCTAATTCATATTAGAGTAGCATATCCAACTTACGTAA
>NW_003529938.1:0-798 GCF_000181795.1 Trichinella spiralis
CAAAAATATGCAAATCTGTTGGTGAAATAAGCGGGGGTAGGATAAAAAACGATAATGAAAAATATAACTTGAGAAGAAAAACAAGCGTAGAGAAAAAAAACAACGGACTATTATCCATAAAAAAAAGTGCATAACCAGGAATTAAAGGATTGAAAAAGTGGAACTTAATAGGCAAAAAACAAAACGTCATGTGAATATGTAAGAAAAATTAAGTAAATAGCACGTAATATTTGGATATTCAGTTACCTCGGGGACTTTAGTAACCTCGGGAACTTTTTGAAAAATCTTGGGGACTTTTCGAAAGTTGCTCCACTTAGAACGTTTCTAACAAGCGTTCCACTTAGGACGTTTCTAACAAGTGGTGTTCCACTTTGAACGTTTCTAACAAGTGGTGCTCCACTTTGAACGTTTCAAACAAACGTGGTACTTTCAAAAAAAGTTGGGATACGAAAAAAGTTCGACCTGCATATATAAGGGAGGGGGTGGTGACACCTCGAACTCCCCGTCGTGTGTGACTGTCCATATGAAACGTTCATAGTGTGACAATACTGTTGCGTGTTGTAACCGATGCATAGCACGTGTTGTGTACACTGTATTGGGACGCAGTGTTTGTGTTGTGTTTCAGTTACACAATGCACGTTGTGGTGTGGTCACACTTTGAACGTTTCAAACAAGCGTTCCACTTAGGACGTTTCTAACAAGTGGTGCTCCACTTTGAACGTTCCAAACAAACGTGGTACTTTCAAAAAAAGTTGGGATACGAAAAAAGTTCGACCTGCATATATAAGGGAGAGGGTG